>NW_024087504.1:0-53349 GCF_009730915.1 Dioscorea cayenensis subsp. rotundata | reverse complement strand
CTTTACTATAGTATTTTGCTATAGTGCTTTGCCGGAATGCTCCCAAATCCACTCTTTTCATTGATGCCACATGAATGGCCGCACATCCATGCGGTAGATCATGTCGTCTCTTCAATGAAATCACATTGACGAAGCTCTTAATAATGTTGCACAAGTCAGAATATATGAGTGTGACTGCCTTTATGCCATTCCACTTTGTGTATTCACTTGAACACAATGGAGGTTGGCACACACCCACATGTCTTTGAGCACAACTTGTGTCTTCACTTTTGTTCAATCCAAGAACTTCATCAACAATTACGTCCAAGATCTACTTTTGCTTTCTTTCTTCCAAACTTATCTCCACAACCCTAAATGCACAAAAGAATACAAATACACACGAATGAGCTATAAAATCTAATAAAAGTAATGCTCAATGTAAGAAAAGTATAATTTCGTATTACTTATACACAAGCACTTATCATAGGAAAATTGTTTATTTTAGTGAGAAGCTAAGTGGTCCACCTCTCAATTATTTTGTTTATGATAAGGAGTTGTATGTGCTTATAAAGGCTTTAGAAACTTGGCAATATTATTTATGGCCTAAAGAATTTGTAATGCATTCTGACCATGAATCGTTGAAGCATCTTAAGGGTCAATTAAAACTAAACCATAGGCAAGCAAAATGGAGTGAGTTCATAAAGTCTTTTCCTTACATTATCAAGTACAAGAAAGGGAAGAATATACTTTAGTACACAATCACTTGCTAGTCGTAAGTGCACGGATCATACAAGTAGTAAAGTGTACCCAATAGGATCGAATAGTCAAATCTACAATGACTGGAAAGCTCCTAGTACTAATTGATCCTCTAGTATCTAACTTAATTGAGAGATTGCAGAAAAGTATAAATCTAAAAAGCGATAAGTAAAGGATAAAAGGAGGGTGAAAATAAATAGGGAATTGAATTGGATTAAAAACCCAAGAATGAAGTAGTGCCTTGGACTGCTCTCCTTGAGGAACAAGTATGGACTCCTATAATGACTAATAGGAACATCCTCGTGGATTGAAGGATAACCCTAATTTGAAAGGCTCGACACCATACGCCCTGTCTTTAGGCACGCACTCGATCCTAGTCCTCTATGTGTGCCCTAATAAGCAATGATTACCACTATGGCAATTATGCATAATTAAATTGTAAAACATGATAAAATATAGAATAATCCAAGAAAACTCTATAGCCAAAGTAAATGAGTAAATCACATACACAACATCTGAAGGTTCATAGATCCGAGGTATCGGAGAACGGTTTAGCCCCTTATGGGTTTACACAACATATAAAAGCTAGAGAAAACAAACAAGTAAGAATCCATAGAACTCTTTTTTGCTTCTTTAATCTTCACAATCGTGCTCTGAGAATTGTCCTGTGGAGTTAGCTCCACTCCAATTGGTGCTCTAATATCTCAGCTCTCTTTCCTCTCTAGATGGTAGTGAAGTTCGTCCAGCAGCCACAACAGAAAATCCAAGATGAAGTACTTCAAAACCTAAATTAAGCAATTCCCAATGCAAGAATAGTCATGCTTAGGTCGTGCTTGTGCCAATGCATTTACAGATTCGTCTAGGATTTCGCATCAGCTCCAAAATCATCCAGGCAGTAATCTGCGTGGGCATAAGCATGCCCATGCTTAGGCAATGTTTTTGAGCTCTGTGCTATACTTTTTTTCTTTAGATATAATCTTCAAGTCTTCAGATCTACACGCTGCTAAGTACAACCTCAACACGGCCGTGTTTCTCCTAATGAAGCTCCATTACATTCTTTTGATGCCGAATTTGTTTCAAATATCATTTTTAACCCCTCAAGGCCTATTTACCTGCACATCTAAACACATGTACCCAAAGTAGCATCAAAATATAGAAATTGAATGCCATAAGACAAGTTAAATACATAAAGGAGATATAACTCATCAACCTTGTAACTGATGCATTGTGTAGGCGCCATGCTTTGCTATACCAACTAGATACTAAAATTCTGGGTTTAGAGAGCATTAAGGAGTTATAAACTAAAGATTCATACTTTGTTGAACCTTACTCTAAATGTAGTGCAAGAAAAGGTTGGGAAAAGTTTCACTTGCATGGTGGTTTCTTGTTTCAAACTAACAAATTGTGTATATTAGATTGCTTTGTTCGCTTATTTGTCTTACAGGAAGCTCATGCAGGTGGTCTCATGAGCCGCTTTGGTGCCAAAAAGACAGAAAATGTGCTGACTGACCACTTCTTTTGACTAAAGAAGAGGTGTGATGTTGAGCGCTACGTTTAGTGATGTGAAGACATGCCACAAAGCTAAGTCCTGTTTAAACCCTTATGGATTGAATATTCCCTTACCTATTCCTAGTGTACCATGGGAAGATATTTCTATGAATTTTGTTCTTGGATCACCACAGACTAAGGGGGAAGGGATTCTATATTGGTGGTAGCTGATAGGTTTAGCAAGATGGCTCATTTTATTCCCTGTCATAAGAGCGATGATGCTTCACATGTTGTTGATCAATTTTTCGAGAAAGTTGTGTGACTACATGGTGTGCCATGAACCATTATCTCAGATCTTGATACCAAATTCTTAATCTATTTTTGGAAAAAATTGTGGGAGAAACTAAAACTAAACTACTATTCTCTACTACATGCGACCCCTAGACGGATTTCCAAATAGAAGTTATGAACCATATGCCATCTATTATATTAAGAGTGATTTTAAAGAAAAATTTAAAGATGTGGAAAGAGTGTCTACCATATGTCAAATTCACATATAACAGGACAATATATTCAACCACTAAATTTTGTCTATTCAAAATTGTATATGGTTTTAAACCTATTGTATCGATAGATCTTTTGCATTTGCCTTTGCCTTTACAGGGATAAGCCAATATGGATGCAAGCAAGTGTGCTGATTTTGTGAAAAAAAAATACATGAGAAGATGAAGGAGAACATCAAGATGATAACTCGGCAGTACGAGAAGCAAGCAAACAAAGGAAGATAGAAGATGTTATTTGAACCGAGCGACCTAGTGTGGAAGCATTTACGAAAAGAGCACTTTCTAAAGCAGTGCAAGTGCAACTTGCAACTACGAGGTGATGGATTGTTCCAAGTGCTTGAGAAGATTAATGACAACACATACAAGATCGAGCTTTCAGGCGAGTATGGTGTTAGTGCTACTTTTAACGTTGCAAACCTTGCCTTTTTCTTCAGTTCAACCGAGTAGAGGACGACTCCATTTCAAGAGGAGGATGATGAGGGCATCACACCCATGACTACTACTACACTATTTCCACCACCTATGGTAGGTAATACTTCATCTGGTATGGAAGAGAAAACATATCAAGAACTAATTACATTAAGTCATGCTAAATAAATCCAAAATTAGGTAAACACTAACTTAAGCTTATTCTCATATTATATTGATGTGGCGGTGCCTTTAATTTCTTATACTTTAATTGTACTTAAGTGCACCGGAATCAAAAACATAATTCCAGATTTAGCCAAACAAGAGATAGCAAGAGAGGAGCATTTGGAGGTATGCCACATGTGAGCCTCATACTCATGTGTATGCCTAAGGAGGAAACTGTGCCTATCTTTGCCAGCCTCAGGCAAAACAGAGGGGGATGTGATTTCCTTTTACGTCAAACCATCCCAAGATGTTTCTTTACTACACCAATCTATTTTATGGAAAAAAAGATGAAATCAATCCCTATCAACTAAGAAATCAAATAAGTAATAAAAAAATGAAAAAAATCAAGGAAGTGCCCAACATTTAGCTAAAGAGAGGGAAAAGGCATGCAGATGGCAAGTGGGTACTAGGCCATGGTGGGGCGACTAAGGTGGATGGACGTGCTATAACCAAGAGACATGCGTGCATGACGAAGACTGGGTGTGAGCACTAGCGTAATGCTGCTGATGCATGGCGGGGAAAATGAGCAGTGATCTTCAACGACGGTACTGTAGCTCAAAGATAATGATATGAACAAGGCTCAACACTATAGAAGTGGATTGTTGTGCTTCTTTTAACATGACCGTTAACTTCATACTAGCTCTTGGATTGTGATCATCATTGGTGATCCTTTGTGTTTGGGATAGACTATAAAATGCTCTTTAGTCCCGTGTTTTAAGATAGATGAGTGAACTTTTGGTGATGTCTTGGCCATGGTTGGATAAACTCTTTTCATTCAATAGAAAGTTTTGTATTTCTCTTATACTTGTTTTTTTCTATAATTTCTTGCTTGCTTGCGCTGCGTTCGGTGGGAGAAATTCTGTCTCGCTAACCTCGTAAAGCTAACTTGACACCAAGAGTGCGTCAAGTGCCGCACGAACTGCCGAGAGACGACAGGAAGGTCTGTGACACTTGCCAAGATTCATACTTTCTTTTCTGCATGTTTTTCATATATTAATGCATGAACTCAAGGGCTTGTCAAGATTCCTACTTTTGATGCATATTTTTGCAAAAAAAATTAACAAAAACTCATGTTCCAATAAATAGCTCAATATAATGGTAATCGACCAAAGAACCAAGTTCAAGCACGGTTAGGCACAATTTCTGCTTACTATAATTACACTTCGATCATAAATTTTTTTTTTCAACATAGATTACGTGTAATTCAGCAAATATGCAACCAAGCTCAAGCTCAATCTCAATCTCAATCAAAACAAAACCCCATCTAAACAAGCTTGCCTTGAGCTCAATTGGCATAATCTAGTATTTGACTACATCTTAGATTCTTGGAAAATATATTTATGCTGGACCACGTAAAAGATGAAAAAAACTTGGTATCATAATACACCATAATTGATCAACCAAATTCTTTTTGAAGTTTTGTTTGTTTGCATTTATGAACATAAACATTAAATAAAATCATGTCAAATAACTACTGTGTATCATAGGAGGAAGCACAATCCATCCAACCAACCAAACAACTCCATGCTGGTATCTGCCAAAAATAACAAGCACAAACCATTAGCCCATTAGCAAACAATCAAGTTTTCACCTAAATGCAAAGTTTTATATCATGGATTTGGAGCTATTAGTTTACGATTTATGATCATTTAAAGAGAAATCCATACACCCAAAGAATCATTATTCCATAAATTAATAGCACAGATAAATAGAAATTTTTCTTGAGCCTCCAACATAAGCACAGAGAACGATTGTGTCATTTGAAAAAGTGATAAAAAAAGAAAGTTGATTTTCTATATTTTGTCATATATAACATTTTTCTTTTTAAAATATACATACATACATATATATATATATAATATTCTTTGTTTATTCCATTACTCTTCTTTCTAGTTGTTTTTTTAATAAGAAAAAAATTCAAAAATTGGCTCCTAAATATTTGTGCTGTTGACTTTAAATTTGCAAAAATTGTTTCGTCTCTGATTATTTTTAAACTACAGATATATATATATATATATATATCATTTTCATCTACTAATGACACCGATAAAAATTTGCATTTTCCCACAGGGCCACAAACTATACCCAAACACCAACCATGCAAATTGAAAAAGGACCCAAACAATTGCGGACTTTCACGTAAATCCAGATTCCACGCAGAGATAAATTATTTTACCAAATTTAATAAAAGCATAAACTGACTCTAAAGTCGTTCTAGTAGGCGCCGGCCTCGTCACATGAACGCGTTCACATATGACAACTCAGAAAGTTGGGCAAACGATTACCATGAAGACTTCAGTTGATTTCTTTATATTTCAAACACATACAATTTTAATTTATTTTTTATTATTTTATAGATAAATTATGTCAAAAATATACACAGACAGAGCATTTGTGCAATCCTAAGAACACTTGTCACCTGTGCCCTTATATATCTATATCTATCTATATATATATATATACATAACAGACGCAATATCCAAAATGACCTATATTAATATACCAAAATCCATTGCCACTACCCTTCTCAACTTAAAAAAAATAATAATAAAATAAACCAACGCATTCTTTATTTAATTTAAATAAACGGAAACGAACTCCGGGGGTCTGGAGGCCGGCAACCCACTTCCTCTCTAGAATGCGTTTCCCCTCCCATGAATCGCGTTTCCAGCGAAACAATTATTACGCGACACATTATTTAAGACCGTTCGAAGACTCTCAACGAAAATGCAAACCCAACAAAAATCGTTTCCCGGTTCCTTATCCCCGAAACAAAAATCCATCTAATACACCATTATCAACTCTAAACCAAATCATCATCCTTTTCTTTAAGTTATTAGAAAAACTTAATACATAAAAAAATAAATAAACAAAATCAAGAGCTATAAAAATTAAATATGATCATGAACTATTTCTTTTAATTATTAAAGAACAATAAAAAAAGAAGGATAGAAGTTAATTAAAGTGAAGCTTACTAGTGTGATAATCACCTCCTTCCTGATGATTAAAAACTATTAGAAGATGTCAAGGATCTCAAGAATGAAGCCATTGCAAAGCGGGCAGTTCCACGGCTGATCCAGAGTTCACGCGAGCAAAGCCGGCAAAACGTATGCCCGCAAGGGATGAACGCCGCCCCTTGTCCCTCAGCATGCACACACAGCACTGTGTCGCTCCCCTCTCCTTTTCCTTCTCCTTCTCCACTTCTACACCCACGACCTCCTCGTCCTCCTCCCCTTCTCTGCCGCCGCCCAACCGATCCCCCTGCTCTAACAGCGCCATCAACGAAACCCTAACTGGCGCAGGCGCCGGCGCCGGCGCTGGCGCAGTATCAGGGAAAGGCTCTGGCGGTAGATCTCGGGGTTGAACGGGCGGGGCGTCACTGGATCCCTCCTCATCGCGGAGGATATCGAGGAGCCTCCGGGTTCCGGCGACGGCGGAGGGGTTTTTCTCTGAGGCGAGGACGGCGGCGAGGGTGACAGATCGGCGGTGGGTGCTGTCGTTCTCGCGATTTTTAAGGAGGTCACGGAGTTTAGAGGAGTCGAAGATGGAGAGCTGGTCGGAGAGTGTAAGCCTCGCACGGCTCGCCGCCATTATCGCCTGCCACAAAAGGAAGGAGTGCCGATCTCACTATGAAGTCTGAATTAGTTTAAAAAAAAATTGAGGAGATCTGGATCTGGTTATTGGGAATGGATTCTTTGGTTCCGAATGGAGGTAAGCTTGGGATTGGGGTTTTATTTGGGGGGCGGGGGGAAGATGTGGTTCGTTCCGCCGTTAGATAGAGTGAGAAAGGTGATTGAGATATCTGCTGGTTTTAGAGAGAGAGAGAGAGAGTGTGTGTGTGTCCAAGTAGGGAGGGGCAGGGTTTTGATGGCTCGTGGGGACAAATTGGAACGGGTCTATCGGAGTCGCTGTCGTCACTATTTTTTTTATTATTTTATTCATTATTTCTATTATTATTTGTTTTTATTTTTATTTGAAGTGTTTTTAACGAAGGATTTACTTTTCACCTTATAAAAAAACCCATTTATTACTTTTTGTCTTTCTTCAAACAGAGACAATATTACTTGTATATTAAGAAGGAAAAACACTTACTAGAGTTTTGAAAAATCTTATTTTTTATGTTCAGTCTATTTGAAATTGCGAAATTTCATATAACCCCTTTTTTCAACCAAATTTCTTTTTAATCCCCGGTGTTAAAACTGTTAGTTATGTGCATGTGATTTTTACGGAATGCCTTTGTGTGAAAACAAAAATTTGGAGGAATTTTTCTCTCCATGTCACATCTTTTGAAAAATTGTACAACCAAATCTCAAAGAAGCTTCATTGCCAAAAACTTTTTGTTTTTCTTCTACTTGTTCTTTTTCTACATCTTGATCTTCTTCATCTTGTTCTCCTTTCGGATCGTTGATGAAGCTCCTTGTATTTTTTTCCTCCTTGTATTCTTGTTTTTGTTCCTCCTAGGAGCTCAAATTCGTAGGAGAAGTCATTTTCTTCCTTTTATTTCTCTCCACTTCTTCTTCTTGTTCTCCATCTTTTAGAGCCCATGGAAAGTGTTTTCTTGGGCTTTACATCGTCTCATTTTTTTATAGTAAGACAGGTACTAACAATCGATAACCTTAGGAGCTTATTAAAATTCCATGCATGTGTTCATAATTAATGGAAACTTTTTGTGCCGAGGCATGATATAAAGGAAAAGGACGTCTGCTTCAACTCACCGTCTTGAGCTCATGGGAAACATCCATGGGTGACATATGTGAGCATTGGGCACTGGATATTTCTAAGGTAAGAGTGAAGTCCGTGACACCTGATACATACAAAACGCTTTGCCAATTGAGTCAGATGCGGACTTTCAACGCATGTGTCAAATAAATCATCCTTTCAACAAGATTATCGCGGACTTACTGTAGAGGACGTGAGTGGCTCTATGAATGGCAACTCGAGCTCCTTGATCCTAACGTAGTGCACCAATGAGTGCTAGTGCTGGTTAATTTTAATTTGTGTGTTCTCATGTATTAAAATGCTTTCTTGTGTATTACTGACACGTGTCAAAATATGCGTGTGAACTGCAAGTACACGGTTGTCGAAGTAATAATTACCCCGGTGAGTGGGTAGTCGAATCCATAGGGAATAGGGCTACTAGTACTAACTTCTTCTCTGCTTTCTAGCCTAATGATAAATGGAAAGGTGTGGTGATCTAATGTGCGAAGAAATGAATACTGGAGACGAATATGCAAAGGTGAAATGGATGGAGATCTCAATCAGTAAAAGTGGGGTATTCGGGCAATGCTCCCCCTAGGATTTAGGTATTAGGTACCGGATAAGCAAAGTGTTTCTATGATGAGTAAGTTAAGTCATGAAAATCCAAAAAATAATCGGATCCTGCCTCCAGATTACCGATACTAGTCCCCTACGAGGTCCCGGTGGAGAAATCGCTCAATCTTAACACCTCACACCACATATGACAGCAAAGCACTCTAGGGATTCCAAGAGGTGTATTCGATTCCTAAAGATTGATCCAACTCTAATTCCCGGCGAAGGATCCTAACCCTCTGCAAGGTCCCGGCGGAGAAATCTCTCAATCTCACGCCTCACACCAAATATGGTTGCATAGAACTTAGGGAACGGAGATAGAATACACCAATCGGAGGGGAAAGGGGATGCTCCCTATCTCATGACTCACCCTCTCAACCCTCTTTAATCTCGAGATTCTAACCCTAATGGAGACTCTCTCTCACCAAGGTAACAAATCATGCAAACCAAATAACCAAAAAGATCAATAAGGCAAGCAAGCATTAGACAATCAAGATTAAAACTTAATCAAACTCGGGATTAAATAGAAACACTAAGCAAATCCACAAAAAGATGAGAATCCTAGGGTTCACAAGCCCAAATACCCTCTAGGGTTTTTAGCTCTCCATGGAGCAACATACAAAAACACACCATCAATGAATGAAAGTATATTAAAACCATAGAAATAAACCCCTTATATATGAATCGATGGCCTTGATGGAGAGCTTCGACGTCTTGAAGGACCCTCTCCGAAGCTAGGTTCACTCGGTGGCTTCCTTGATGCTATGACGGAGGAGGAAATCGATCAAAAGTTGATGACGAAGCACCTCCAATGCCGCAAAAGACCTCCTCTTAAAAACCCTAGCTGCTCTCACCCTCAAGAGCCGCACAAAAGATGAGAAAGAATAGGGCAAAACGGCTATTTATAGGTCTTAGATCGAGGTTTGTCACGTGCCCCCCATGCGCCCATGTGAATTTTTCCACGCGCCCACGTGGGTTGAAAGTAATTTCCACGCAGTGCGTGAACAATAATTTTGTTGCGATCTTTCGCTACGATGAAGATTGCTACGATAATTTTTCACAAAACGCGGTCCAAACACTCTTTTCTTGAGGCCACATGTCCGGGCACACGTCCATGTGGTAGGCTATAAAACTTTTCTTCATCGACGTATCTTTTGAGAGGTCTTGCAATCTTCACAATGAGAAGTAACATGAAGATGTGGGCTGCCTTTTTGCCCTTCCAACTAGTGAATTGACTTGAATCTTCTTAGAAGTTGGCACATATCTCCACGTTTATGAACTCCTCTCGTGTCTTGGTCCTTGAATTGAACAAGAACTCCCAACATTGTGTCTTTTATAGCCTATCTTTTGCTTCCTATTTTACTCTTTCAAGGCATTCACAACCTATATGCATAAAAAGAACACCAAATACACAATATGAGACATAAACCATGGTAAAAAAATGATGCTCAATGCATGTAAAAACATATAAAAAAATATGTCTACTCAATCACTTATCAATTACATTAGTGTCCCTGTAGTACCGAGTACTTCTTGTGTATTACTCGAGACTTCACATGTATTATAATGTTTACATCATTAAATACAACAATACTACTTATAATTATATATTTCTGTGTAGGATTTATGTTTTTTGTGTAATATATGTTAGTGATATTGTGTGTGTTATGCATTGTCACGCAGGACTCCTTACTAGAAAGCATGAATGCTGAGGTTGAGACTTTTTTGTCCCAACATCCTCACATGGGGCACTCAATATTGCTCGTTGTTTACATATTTTCTGGATCGACTTTAAAAGTAGGCCATCAAGTGATAAAATTTTGGTGACAATAAGACAATTTTTACTTTACATTTATAAAAAATGATAAACTTTTGGTGACCATCAAGTGCACTACACCGGATTTCCTGTGGCATGTGCATGCATTCAAAAAGGGAAATGTAGACACCTTCCAGGGTGAAGACAATGCAAGCTAGGCACATTTGCAGTGGAGGCATAAGGACAATAACGCACCTAACAGATAGAAATGAGGTGTGGAAAATATGTGTAAGTATATGTTGGGATCTTATCACTCTAACAAGGGAATTATCACGCGAAAATAAGATGCCAAAACACACCGGATAACAAAATTTTTAACAGCAAGTAAACATGATAAAACCCTAACACATGCCAAAACTAGGATTAAATTCTAAATAAATAGATAATTAAAAGTTATATCTTTCTTTTGATGACGATTATGAACTCATCCTTGTTTCCCCAAAATCGAATGGGATTGTGAATCGTGACTCCCCTCTGCTATCACGTACACACGAACGCCTCTAGGAATCAAGTAGGTATGCTAGTACCTCAAGAAACAACACTTGTTTCTTAGTTCAAATAGCAAGCACCCGAGATTCAAGAGTAAAGGGGTTGTAGGCGCGACGGCGGTGGGTTCCAGCGGCGGGATCCGACAGCGACGGCTAAGGGAGAAGAGTGGGTGGCGGCTAAGGTTTCTTAAGAGACAATCTCTCAATCACTATATTTTTTCTCTCTATTTCATATTAGGGTTAGACCATCAATTTATATTGGAAACCCAAACCCTAATTTATGAAAAAACCCTTCACACCTAATCAAATTAGGAATCTCTTCTTCACTTGATTAATTAAACCATTTTATTTAACCAAACCAATTAGATTGGATCAACACTTAATAAAAACTCAACCCGAATATGCTATTCACTCAACCTAATTTACATTTTTTTCACCAAAAACCCTAAATAGGTGGTCCCGACATTCTTAGTGTATCGATCCTCGTAGGTCCATTTAACATTAGCAATGAGCTTGAACAATTTTTAATGCTCATAAATCATAATTATTCTCTAGCAAGATAATCACGATTACCCAATATTAATGAAGGTCAATTTCGAGAATTAACGGAATGACAAGATCCCCTTGCGTATATCCCGCAAGTGCACGGGTTTGTCGAAGTAATAATCCCGGTGAGCGGGTATCGAATCCACAGGAATAGGGAATAAAAAAATACTTAATTCGATTCTTAGCTATGTGAAAGATCAATGATGATAAGTGTGACAATGATTCAATTCTCAACAATAAAAACAACAAGAGAGCAAAAGTAAAGTAGGAGGTAAGGCAATCGATAAAGATGGGGTACTCGGATAATGCTCCGCCTAGGATAATAGTTTCAAGTGCAAGAACCCTCTATTATGCTTCCTAATCAATACAATGGTGAGTCGTGGAAATCTTTAATTACATAGTCCCAAATCTAAGGTTAACTATGCCTAACTCTATACATGTCACGGAGGAGAGATTAGATAACCTCTCAACCTCGCACTCGCATAGAGTTGCAATGAGCTCTAGGGATTCCAAGTGATAAATCTCTTCCTAATTATAGACCTAACCCTTTGGCCCAGGTGGAAGGTCATTAACCACGATTAAGCCCTAGATACTAAGATCACCTCAACGCTTCACTCCATTGCAGCGTAACTAAGCCCCCAAATGGAGGGTCATCCCTTAGACCATTCACTCTATTATGGCCGCAAAGAAACTCGAGGAACGGAGGTAGAATCTATCACGTCGGAGGGAAAGGGGATCGCTCCCCGTAGCTCTCGACTCACCCTCTCAACCCCTCCAATCTAGCGTGTCTAACGCTCGTGGTGTGTCACTCACTCACAAGGTTACCAACGAGAACTCTAAATCCTAGTGTAACTCTAGGGGAAATGTTCATACAAACAAGCATTCAAGGTTGGAACTCACAATCAACATCAATTTATTGAGAGCATAATAAAGAGATTCAAAGAAACAAATACATCCTAGGGTTCACAAATACCCAAGTACCCACTAGGGGTTTAGCTCTCCATGGAGCTATGTAAAAATCAAAAGAAATAGAATGTAAAAAGTAATGAATCCATAAAAGAAACCCCTCGATAGTCGTGTCGATGGTCTTGTGGAAAAGTCATCTAATCGTCGTCCAAGGATTCCCTCGTCCGGTATAGGATACGCCTCGACGGAAGCTCCCTTACCAACCTTCTTACTCAGGAATGACGATGTCAGAGCCATAGAACCTCTCCAAAACCTTGGCCAATACCCCTCAAAACCCTAGCCGAAGCCCTCTCTCAAGTTGGGGAAAAGATAGAGAAAAGAATACTAAAATCGTAGCTGATTCGGCTTTAAATAGGGCTGGAATCGGGCGACTACACGGGCGTGGATGCTTCACGCGCCCGTGCGGAATGTCCACACGGGCGTAGATAATTTCCACACCCCGTGTGGATTCTCTGAACTTCTGTTTTCTCGGCCGACTGTGAACAGTACTGCTATAGTACTTGCTACCGTGTTACTACATTGCTCTGCTACAGTATCCAGCCTGAATAGTTTCCCGAATCCATACTTTCATCGGAGTAACGCAAACGGGGACACGTTCACGTCGTGGATCACTTGCTTCTTCAATGATAGGCAAGTTGGTGGAGCTCTTGTTCTATGTGCATAAGTCAGAATGCTCGAGTGTGACTGCCTTTGTGTCCCTCCAATTGGATGTGCCAAACTCGAATACGAGGAGGTTGGCACACACTGTAGCATCTCCATCCGACCTATGTCTTCACGTTTGAAAATTAGCAAGATTTCCTCCAAAATCGGTGCATTGTGATCCACATTGGCTTCTTTCCTTCATACTTGGCCTCACAACCCTACCTACACGAAAGTAACATAAAAACACACATATTAGTGTAAAAACCTGAAAAAAGTAATGCTCAACATAAGGAATGAACGATTCGCATTCATATCGCTCAAGCACTTATCACGGAACTTATCGCAACCTCATATAATCCTTTGCCATTGAATATCTTAATTAGCATAAGGCATAGAGCGACTCACCCTTATTTTAATGCTAATTAATTTCTTGATCTCTTAGTGAACTGACTAGGTCAAGGAAATGACAACTTTTATCATTTCCCTTGGTCGTGGCCTGCACTACTCAGTCTCACTAATCAAGTAGCCAGTGATATTCACTCTCTCTACAGAGAGGGGCAATCCCTTCACTTCACTCATGTCTCTCAGCATGAACCGTAACATGCCCAAACATACCCTTACTTACCACTCAGTTACAAATGACGTTAGGTTTAAGTTAAAGCATGTAAGGATTCATCCGAGATCCATAGTAATTTCAGGTTGAAGGATTCGAGTACAAGAATTGCTTGAGAAAAACACTTATTACTTTACAACCATGTAGTGTTTTCAAGAGCGGATCGATCCAAGTGCACTGTTCCCTAACATGTATCTATGTCTTTTGATTGATATCCCATATCCTATGAATCGTAAAACAAGGCCATCTCACGAAAGATATACTACTCTTAATTTATTTTCATTCCCATGAAAATAATTGACTAGGGACATTTAGAATATTGTTATAGTTTATGCTCCAAGGTTTTACTATTCAAATCACGCATTTGATAACCTGAGCAGAACCAATATTCAGGATATTTTATCTTATTAATATGTACAGAAATAATAATTAATAAAACAATACGTCATAATAATTATCCAAATAATAAGAGTTCATACAATGTATTGGGGCTAGGGCTTACACTAACTGTATAAACATGCGAATAGATGGTCCATTAATACTACAAGTGTATGGGTCATCAAGTAAAACCTTGTGGGTGAGCACGAGGGTCTTATTTCCCTAGGAATGGTGAGAAGCTCCTATCACTTCCTTTTCGTTTAATCAATAGCCTAAATATTTATGTTTTTTCTTTAACCAACTTCTATAATATTTTATACAATACAATTGGAGAGTCATTAAGCTTAATTGGAAGGAGTTTAGAGGTTTTATGATGGTTATTTTGATTATTACTTATGGTAGGCATTGAGTGTGATAATCGTGTTCTAAAATTGGATCGGGGGAATTCGAAGGCCTACTAGTCCCAATCTCTTGGCAACTAGGTCTAAATCACCAGCAACTTAAGATGGAATCACTTCCATCCCAGCCTCCTATGTTCGTCTTAAGTGTGGAAATTCCATGATAAAGGATCAATCAAATCCTAAGCCTAAGAGGCAATAAATCTCTAATCCAGAGATCTATCAATACCTAACTTCTTAGAGCAAGCATAGATCTAACATAGCATTGGTCTCCTACTATAGGGGTATAGCTTTCTCATCCTCATTAACAAGAATATCATTCAAGCATTCATGCAATGATTCACAAAACTAGAAAGATTTATTGGATTAAATAATCAAGATTCATAAACAATAATCAAGGGACTTAGACATACAATTCCCCTCTAATTAGGTTCTTATGGATCATAAAATAAACAATTAAAATAACAGAAAACCATAAGACCAAAGAATAAATAAGCGTTCAAAAGAATTCCTAAACTAACTCCCACTGACAATGCCCCTTGCGTATGTCACGCAAGTGCACAGGTTTGTCGAAGTAATAAAATTCCAGATGAGTGGGTATTGTATCCACAGGGAGTAGGGAATAAAAATACTTAAATTGTTTCTTAACTAAGTGAAAGATGAATAGTGATTTGTGTGACAAAATGTAAACTAACAAAAGTAAAAGAGACAAGAAAGAGAGCACAAGTAAAGGAGAGGTAAGGCAATTGATATAAATGGGGTACCCGGATATTGTTCCGCCTAGGACAGTTGTTTCAAGTGCAAAACCCTCTATTATGCTTTCTAACTAATGCAATAATGAGTCGTGGAGATCCTTTAATACATGGTCCCAAATCTAAGGTCAACCATGGCTAACTCTATACATGTCCCAGAGGAGAAATTGAATAACCTCTCAACCTCTCACTCGTATAGAATTGCAATGAGTTCTAAGGATTCCAATTGATAAATCCTCCTCCTAGATGTAGACCTAACCCTTTGGTCCAGGTGGAAGGTCCTTAGCCACAATTAAGCCCTACGTCCTAAAATCACTTCAACGCTTCACTCCGTTGCCTCTTCAACTAAGCCCTAGTGGAAGGTCATCCCTTAGCCCATTCACTCTACTATGACCACAAAGAACTCAAGGAAACGGAGGTAGAATAAATTACACCGGAGGGGAAAGGGGACGCTCTGCTACCTCTCGACTCACCCTCTCAATCCTCTCCAAGCTAGCTTTGTCTAACTCTCGTGGTGTGTCACTCACTCACAAGGGTAACCAACAAGAACTCTCAACCCTAGTGTCACTCTAAGGGAGTATTCATACAATCAAGCATTCAAGATTTGAACTCAATTAAAACATCAATTAATTGAAAGCATAATAAAAAGATTTAATGAAACGAATACATCCTAGGGTTCACAAATCCAAGTACCCACTAGGGGGTTTAGCTCTCCATGGAGCTAATTACAATCAATGAAATCGAATGTAAAAGCAAAGAATCCATAGGAAACTCCCTCGATAGTTGTGGCGATGGTCTTGTGGAGAAGCCTCTACTCGCCCAAGGGTCCCTTTGTCTGACCTAGAATACACCTTGCTGGATCGGTGCTGACTAAAACTCTCCCACTAACCTTCTTCTAAACGGAGCATGATGTCGGAGCCGTACAACCTCTCTAAATCCCTAGCCAATACCTCTCAAAACCCTAGCCGCAACCCTCTCTCAAGTTGGGGAAAAGATGGAGAAAGACTCTCAAATCGGGGCTAAAATCGGCCTTAAATAGGGCTGAAATCGGGAATCCACACGCCCCTGTGGAATTAACGCACGGGCATGTGGAATTTCCACATGCCCATGTGGATTCTCTGAAAAATCTCCTTCTTCAGCCGGCTGTGAACAGTACCTACTATAGTGTTTTGCTACAGTACCTGCTATAGTACCATCCTGAAATACTCGAAAATTCATGCTTTCATCGAGGTAACGTAAATGGGCACACGTTTACGTCGTAGATGGCTTTGCTTCTTCAATAAACAGACACATTGGTGAAGATCTTGCTATACATGCATAAGTTGGAATGCTTGAATGTGACTGCCCTTGTGCCCCTCTAAATCATTGTGCTAACTTGAATACAAGGAGGTTGGTACACATTCTCGCATCTTGAACCCAACTTATGTCTTTGCGTTTGAACCTTCTCAAGATTTCCTCCAAATGGTGCATTCATGATCTACATTGGGTTCTTTCTCTAACATTCGGCTTCACAACACTATATGCATGAAAGTAACATAAATATACACATATTAGCGTTAAAACCCGATAAAAGTAATGCCCATCATAAGGAAAGAACACTTCGCATTCTTATCACATAAGCACTTATCACCCACCAATAAGTCCCGGAGGTTTAGAGTAAGAGGATCCCAAGCTTGACTAAATGATGCATGTCACTCGCACCTTCTCCTAAAGATGATCATTCACTTCCTCTTAAGAAACTTACCTGAATTTGATCTAATATGGTAGAAAACTCATCTCCAGCCACTCTGATCTCTAGAACTTTGGTCGTCCTACCTTATTTAGCAAAAGAGTCTTCCCTAATTTAGAGAATTCTAGGATTTATATAAAATTGAGTCCATCACGGCCTCACCACGGGTGTTGTGATGCCCACGGTGACTAAGTTATTGCTTGGGCTCCAAGTCAAGTCTTGGCACGTCTCTAGGCATTGTGGCTAGATTACAAGCACTGTGGGTCATCACAACTGACGTTGTAGCTTTAGCTGTTGCTTCTAGTAGATTTACGCTACCATGGCTTGATAACGACAATGGTAAGTGTAGACAATGGGCATTGTAACTTGTCGCCACACCCATTGTGAGCCGTTGTGAAGTTCTAATTTAGCAACTTAGCCTATTTTACTTCAAAATGCTCCCGTATTTGCTTCTTTTTTCCTAAACCATAAATAAAGGTCGTGGTGAACAAAAGTTTGAAATTTTGTGCTAATGCAGTGCTAAACATGTCAAATTTCATGCTAAATGCAATGTGAATAATATAAAAAACATGATATAATTAGCATTTATCAGCTCCCAAAAGCAAGCAAAAATTGGATCTCTCACTATTTAATACAGAAACTTAAGAAGCAGCCATTGTATAGAGCTGTCGACATACAAAAAAACATATTATGGGACCATGGTGTTTGCCTACCGTATAAACATGCTTGGATGGAGAAGGAGGTTGCCAGGGCCACCATTCATCGTAGTGAGGTTAGTATCTATGATTTGCTTCTCTAGTATGAGGAAAAAGTGGCAGAGATGAATCCCAGTAGTGTTGTCATCATTGAGAATGATGGTGAGTGGTTCAAACGTACTTTCTTCTCTTTTCAGTGTTTTTTGGGATTCAAATAAGGGTGCAGGCCATTACTTTTTGTTGATAAAACTCATTTCTTTGGCAAGTATGGAGAGATTCTGTAGGTGTAACCACAAAAGTTGGTAATGAGGGGCTTTTCCATGTAGCATTCACTATCGTTGATAATGAAATAGATGAGAATTGGACCTGGTTTCTTTCTACTCTTGGGAAAGTATTGTATAGTCAAGATAACTACGACATAGTTATTACATTCATCTCGGATTGGTACAAGGGCCTTTTAAACACAGTTGCGAGAGTATTTCCCTCATCACCGCATGGTTATTTTCTTCACCATTTAGAGGTAAACTTCATGAAGGCCAATGGCAGATTCGGGAAACCATTTAGAGAGCAATGTTGGCTAGTAATTGATGAGTGTAATTCATGTTTTCTTACCCTCAATTCATGCTTTTGCCTACCTTTTAGCACATTATTATATACATTCATTGCTATTTTGTGTATATTTGTTAGTGATGCAGGAATTGAGGAGCTTGATTCAATTTAGAGTGAATTTGGTTACCAAATGAGAGAAAATGGAAGAAATGCTAAGTGTTCAAGCTCAGCATGGGTAGAGCACAGCACAGTCATGTTCTGTCCCCCTAAATTTCTCAGTCTTTTGCGGATCAAGTGAAGAGTCTTGCAGGGGAGTGACACCATAGCGAACACGGTTGAAACACGTTCGTGTCCCTCTCCCTGAGTATCTCAAGCTGGAGTTATTATTCTACTCAACAGGGGAAACACGGGTCGGAGGCTCCTAGCACGATCAAGTTCATAAAAGCACTCATCAAGCATGACCATGCTTCCTTCCACTAAAAATCTCAGGCGATCACTTAGCCGATTCACTCAAAAGTAGTCCATGGAAACATGGTTTAAACACTATCATGCTTAGACCGTGTCGAGCTCGAAGATAGCCCTTTTTAACTCTATTTTTAGGGTTTGCCCTCATCTTTGTTCGGGGATTCAACTCTCCACCATGAGGACTTTAAAGAGGGTGAAGATTAGGCTTCACCACATACCCTAAGATGATTAAAGAGGAATTAGAGGCACAAGAAAAGTGGGGTTAAGCGTACGAAGATTGGCGAGGAAGATCATCTTAAGGAGAAAGGAGTCATGTCTTCTGTCTTTAGTGTTTCATCTTTGTTTTCCTTGTTGTACCCATCCATGAGGGGCTAACCATCCATGGTGCCCAGAGATGTTGAACTATGATGTTTTGTATGCCTTGACTACTTGATTGTTACTGATTACGGATTTTTTTTTGTTCTTCTATTTAATCTTGTGTTTGCATATCTTGATGGTTTAAAATGCACAGATGCTTTAGTGATCTAGTTACCTTGGCATAACTTTGTGTATTTGAGAACCATAATTGCAATATTGCTTTAGGGCACACACTTAAACCATATAATGTACCTGGTAAAAATTAGAGTCAAGTTGACACACTATAGCTCATAGGAATCATCCCCGGGCATTGCTCTTTTGTTGTTGAAAACACAACCCTAATCCCCCTATCACTACCATTATTCACTCTTTCATTATTACTTCATAATTCAATCTTTCCCTAATCTTTGTTTAATTGAACATCAGAAGATAGTAGGGCTGTAAACAGCCGAGTTGAGCCGAGCTTGGCTATGTTCAAGCTTGGCTTGTTACTATTTTGATCGAGCTCGAGCTCGAGCCGAGCTTATTGTGAGTTTCATTACTGAGGCTCAGGCTCGGCACGTTTAAAAAATTAAAGGCTCGGGCTTGGCTCGTTAGATCATTTAAGCTCGATAATTTTTTATTTTAGTTTTTATATTAATAAAATATCATTGAGGCTTGTTTAATGTAGGCTCGGCTAGGCTCGAGCTCGGGAATCATTTAAGGCTCGGCTCGATTTGAGCTTTGGAATCATTTAAAGCTCTGCTCAATTTGAGCTCGGGAATCATTTAAAGCTCAGCTTGAGTTCAAACTTGTCAAAAGCCTCATTAAATAATAATAGCAAAATGAATAAGGTTTACAATCATCAACCTATCTATGTTCAATTGCTCATTTTTCAAATCTTGTTGTCAAATACTAAAACAATCAAGTCTAAAAATTAGAAAAAAATAAAAAAACCATCACATAAAGATTCAAGTCATACATAGCATAATTAGATATCAAAAATAAACCATGTTCAAAAATTAAACATAAGTGAAGTCTTGGCATAATTCAAAATCAACATAATTAAGTCTACAATTGTTCACATAAGAAGAACTTCATTTTAGTGATAAATTCGTTGCTTCCATAGCTTGAAAATTCCTACAAAACAATAAACATAACACATATTTTACTTTTGTTAATTCTTAACTTAGCTTATGTACAAAATAGAACTACAAATTTAATTACCAAATTCAACTCAATACCTCCATTAAAGCATTTGCAAGTAGAAGCATCATTCATGGTAACAAGATTTCTTTAACCTCATCCATCACCTAAACAAAAAGAAAAAAATATATTATATTTTCAATTTAAGTATAAAATATCAAACAATGAATACATCCATAAATAAATTTAATAAAGATAGAAATAGAAAATGCAATTGTTTAGCAATGTCACTAAACATCATAAGACGTGTTTGAGATCCTCCAAAATACTTAACACTTTCCCGTACTTTAAAAATTATATCTACAATGGCGGAAAGTCAATCTTTCACCAATAAATTTATTATGTGTGCACAACATCTTACATGAAACAATATTCCTCCAAGTGGAAGCCTATCTTGGTAATTAAGGCTTTCTTTCAACAAGCATGCGGCAAGATCATTATAAGATGCATTATCCATTGTAATATTCGAAACTTTGTTGTTAATTCCCCATTCTAGCAAACATTTATAAATTTGAATCACAAAAGTTTATGATTCGCTTTTGTAATTTCCAATTTGAATCAATAAAGTGGCATGTCAACACCATATATTGAATATTTTGCCCGGATTTCCATAAATTGGTTGTCAAGCAAACTTTATCAACACTTGCCAATAATGCTTTTATTTTCTTTTTTTCGAGTTCATAAGCACTCATGCAATCATTTTTAAGTGTGGTTCTATAAATTTTTTAGAAATGAGGTGTAGTGGCTTTCATCAACAATGTATACAGCTCATACTCCGCAAAATTAAATGGTAACTCATGAACCATAACCATATGAGCCAATATTTCTCTAACTTTTGCATGATCATACTTGAAATTTTGCACATAGCTCAAACTTTCGGAATGAGAGGGAACCAAGGCAATACTTTTCTGACTTGATAGAATATGTTGGCGCCGTGGACAACTTTTCAAGTGTCTTAAAAATATTGATGTAGCACCACCTTGGTTGAGGGAAAGCTTGCTTTTACAATGTATACATTATGCTTTTTTCATCCCTTCTTTAGTGATTACTTCCTTGAATTCTTTCCACACTTTAGATGTCTTCTTTCTTTTTTTCTTCTCAAAAAGATTCTCTTCTTCTTCCACATGTTCTTCAAGTATTTTGTTTGCTTTAATAGTTGGACTTGTACATGATTCTTGATTTGATGAAGCGTGATGTGGCTCTGACATATCTGAAATTACACAATTAAATGTGTATTAAAACCATCAATTTGTTCAATCTCCAGAGAACAAACTCAAATTCAAACAAGAGCACTTCTAAAGCAATGAGATTCTCTAAAACATTGCTTGAAAGGAGTGAACTCCATTCACACAATCACCACTACTACCACTACAATTTGACAATTAAAAAATATAATCTTGAAAAAAGAGCACAAATCAAGAAAAGAAAAAAGAACATTAATGTGGAAGCGAGATCACCTTTCTAGGGCGATGATCACCATACTCGACCTCGCCAGCATAGCGGAACCGGAGCGCTCTTCAGCGGCCTCGGCAGGGTGTGAAGAGAGAATGGGGGAAAATGGGAAAAGAAGAAATGCGGTTCATTTTATTAATTTTTAGTGTTTCACCTTTTAACCCCTCAAAAATTAAAAATTGCTTCTACTTTTTTTCTATCCAAACTTACTTAGAAGCCCTTGCTCAATAAATATATTATATTTAAAAAGTAGAAATTTAAAATTTTCAATAATTTTGTAAAAAATTCATTAATTCATGGTTTCACCGGATCAGTGATATCGTTTAAGTAGACTTTTAAAAATTCTTCATAAATTATAAAATTAATTAAAAACATTTTTTTATTTATGCTATCTTGCATCATTTCAAAAAGTCTAGTGGAAAATAAAACTAGTTTATAGTTTTTAGAATATTATTATCGTATATATGTTCGATAATAATACTATAAATAATTGTATTCATAAATTTTTGTATATAAACATGTAAATGTATATGATACATTGATACTATAAATAAATCCCTTAATGATTTTTATAAATGTGCTATTAACGAGATGATAAACAAGTCCTTTAACGATTCTTATAGACAAGCTTTAATTCATACATTATACAAGTTCTTTAACAATTTATATAAACGAGTTTTTAATGATTCATATAAATGGGCTTTTAACGATTCATATAAATGAGCATATAAACAAGCTTTTAATGATTCATATAAATGAGTTTGCTCACGAGCCTTAATGAGCCGAGCTTGATGGTGTTTAGGCTCGGCTTGTTTATTTTATGAGCATAATAATCCGGCTTGAGAATCGCTCATTTAACTTAACGAACCAGCTGAGCAGAGCCCTTAACCAGCCGAGCCTTCGAGCTTTTAACAAACGTATTGGCTCGTTTACAACTCTAGAAGATAGATTAGTACTTTAGGTCCAGTCCCTGAGGTTTGACAACCCTACCCCTCACGGGGTACCACTTTACTACTTGTGTGCGACCCGTGCACTTACTGAGAACACATAAGTAATCATTAAAATTGCATATGCATACAAATCTAAAGAGTTCGATGATGTAGTTAATGAACTTGCATATGCATCAGTAGAATCACATACTTATAGCTACACAAGTCCGACATTGACCATTTGTCGAACTATTTGTTCAAGGGTATGCGGTAATGCAAGATATATTCAAATATAACAAAGTTTTTCAATACTCGGATCAAAGAGTCATGACATGTACTGCTAACGAGCATGGTTAATTGCATAAGGTTGGATTACATCAATATGTGAGAGTCTTTCTGTGTATTAGTAAACATTTGTGTGTAGAGTCCTATATTAGTGTGTGAGGTTGTTTGTTTCTATGTAGTAGTAAACATTCATATGTATAGCTCTATGTTAGTGTGCAAAATAATTCGTTCTAAGTAGATGCCTTATAACTCAAATGCAATAATCGTGCTGAAGTCCCTTGGTCTCATGCTCACCATCAAGTGTGCCTACAGCACTAAGACGTGAGTCTGAACTTGCTTTTGCCTGACAAGTTCCATGTTGAGTCATTCCATCAATGTTGGCCTTGAGGTTTTTTAGGATAGCTCTCCACTCTCTATATATACAGCACTACTACCTCTGAAACATTGATGGAGATAGCTCTCCACTCTCTATATAAAGCAACAGCGGTAGTAGCGGCTCAAGCTTTATATTCCTCCCTCATTTGTTCCTTTAGGAGATAGCTCTCCACTCTCTATCTATCATACCTTAGAGGAAGTGATCCTTGTACCCGTCTATGTGGAATTTTAGTTGACTCTCTAAGTGGGTTATCCTGGTCAAAATATCTTCAATCATGTCTCTGCTCAAAGGCAAGTTCCCGCAGTGTAGGTCATAAAGTCTATAGCGCAACCATTGACCATTGGCTTCCATGCTTAAACCAACAGTCCTAAGCTCTCATCGTCCAAGCACACATCCTAAGTGTTGGTGTCATCATATCAAACAAGATGAAGATGACTCTAGTTGTCACACCATTCTATACCTTTTGAGATCAACAAGGAGATGATAAGGCAAGTACTATTTTCTTGAGACAATAGTTTGCTGCACCTTAATGTTTCCATCCACATCCAACTCTTATTGTCTCCACTGCACATAGCTTGAGATTTGGTGTTGCCACACCAAACACACAAATCAAAGTGCTAAGCTTCTACCTTAGCTAGGAGACTACAAAAATATCAAAAAGATAAGAACATCACCACTTGACACAGACACGCTTGTGGTACTGGCACCACTAACTGCCAAGAACACCGGAATTCAGTTAAACTCACTCACTATATGCCCTAATTCTACATGCAAGACTCTCATTGGATCCACTAATCACTATAGAAGTAGAATGAAGTCGAGATCAAGAAATAATGAATAGGTACTAAGCAACTATCAGGATAAATCAGTAGTCCTGATATCCAAAAGAATGTATGAGACTACCAAAACCAATTGTTTTGATACTACTAAAATTGCCACACCCTGACTCAGGGGCCAGACACACGACAATTGCCATGACAATCCCGAGGAAGGATACACACCATCCAACCCTCGAACTGTTGCAAGGCTTACAAGAGAGAAAACCTACTCATACTTGTTCACTATCATAAAAAAAATAGTAGATTACATAAATAGTTCTAGAAAGGTTTAGTCAAACAAATATACAGAGATGAAATGTATACAAGAAAGAATTCAACAATAACTTAGACAGTAGTCAAAATACAAGAATAGGAAATAATAGATAATAAATAACAAGTCAAACTCTATAATAGCCTAGTGGATCCACCAAACATGCTCCAACATAATAGTAAGGCCCAAATGGACCATTACCAGATGCAAACTGCCTTGCCCTCTTTAGCTGGTGATGAATATGTTCTCCCTTGGATGAGTATCGAACAAGTCTGTATGTATCAGCCTTGAACTCAACCAAGCCGATCGAGCGTAAAGTCAAAAGTCCAAGGGGTGTAATGCCCACTACAACAGTCATACTGTAAGTCTGCTCAATCAATCCCATACCTCGAATCAATCTGGTGATGTACGGTTTGACAAAGATGGCTCCTAGATATGTACACTAGCCTTGATATAATATAATGTATGCCAAGAGATGTCCAAGTTATATAGGATACTGCTTAAGAATGTTGTACATCATGTATAAATCTGAGCATGTCACTACCCCCATATCATCTCTCCATCCCCATATGGTGCGACTGATATGTGCATGAACATGTCTGTGAACTGGGTTCTTCAGACGAGTAGCTTTCCGAGGATCTTTATTATCACAAAGTGTCAAGGTGTTCTAATACAGTGTTGGTGGCATATGTAGTGGGAAATCTAGTTCCAAATACCCAAAATCTATGCTTCTTATGAAATCTGTCACACCCCGTCCCGCGAGTCCCACACATGACATACCGCCAAGACAACCCAGGGGAAGTCAAACATTTGCCTCAACTCTAGATCACCGTAAAGCTATCCTGTTCCCTGTACAATATTCTATAACAACATGAAATAATTTAACAATGAGGACATACAACAATATTACTAAACAAGAACAACATTGTAACACAAGATAAAAACATGGATAATCACAACACCGAAAGCCACACCCATAAGGATAACATCCCCCAAACACTGGGTATAACTCTTATACATCACATAGTCCTGACTGACACAAATATGAATATCCAAGAGAAGTAAAACCAAATATGAAGGTATAACATCCTAGTGGATCCTTCTAATACATGCCAAAATGTTTTAAATATCATACACAGCTTAAGAAAATCACAAAATAAACTCTGCCAAGAACTTCACGCTTTTATTCCGCTGTTGTGCTATCACCTGTGATTGAAAAGTAGAGGGGATGAGTAACTAAGTTACTCAGTGAGGGGCTAAACATGGAACTACATCTCATACATGATTGAATAAAAATAAAATGCCAAATTATTCTTCGATTCTCAAATTATTTAAAATTCTTTAAATAGCAAGTATAACATAATAAATGCACAATAAACACCTTTAACATCATCAGGAAATCCATACAAGTATGAACCCCATATTCATATATTTATTTAATAACTCATAGCTCAAAACATTTAGAAATAAATAAATCAACAATTTAGAATAATCAATAGTATCACAACTAGCCTCGAAAACCCTCCATTCCTAACCGTGGCCTCGGTTAGGTCAGGAGCCACCAAGATGCACGTATCATGGTGTTGGCCGTTGGGGAACCTGTGTGGTGACTCCGGGCACCCAACCCTGCACACCTTTTAGGTTCTCTACGCGCCCCCTGAAAAGATGAAACCTCATTTGAGTACTCCACGCCACCCCAACAAGGTCAGCCCGTGGAAACTCTAACCCTTACTATAGTAGGTATTAGGGATCCCCCCCATGTCACCATCAAAACATTTAAACAAATATCCTGTCCGTAGGCTCAATATATAAATATTAACATGATAGCACAATTCTCATCAAGAGATCACAAGTTTTCATGTAAGAAACTTTCACTCCAAGAATGAATAACATGATTATAGCATCTTCAATGAAACTAATTTCATCAAGAACATCATACGAGTGTAATCTTTGAAAATATACTTCAAATATAACATCATCACAATGAATTTCAATTTGGTTTACACATGGTTTTTTAGTTATTATAAGAAGAATATCAAGTTTCTTGAAATACATAACTTGAAAACATATATTTCAAAGCATAGGGTTTCCAAACCACAAATAATATATATAATCTTTACCAACAATCATGAAAAAAGCCAAGTTATAAATCATCAAGATTTCTAGATCCCATGGAAAACATTTAAAAAGTTTTAACAACAAGAAGTTTATCATTCAAAGGTAAGTGATAAGTGCTTGTCCGATATGAATGCGAAGCATTCTTTCCTTGTGTTGAGCATTACTCTTCTCGGGTTTTTACACTAGTATGTGTGTTTTTATGTTACTTTCGTGCAGGTAGGGTTGTGAGGCCCAGTATAAAGGAAAGAAGCCAATGTGGATCATAATGCACCGATTTTGGAGGAAATCTTGCTAAGGTTCAAACGCGAAGACATAGATCGGGTGCGAGATGCTAGAGTGTGTGCCAACCTCCTTGTATTTCAGTTAGTACAACTATTTAGAGGGGCACAAGGGCAGTCATACTCAAGCATTCCAACTTATGCATATAGAACAAGATCTCCACCAACTTTTCCATCATTGAAGAAGCAAAGTGATCCACGACGTGAACATGTGCCCGTTTGCGTTACCTCGATGAAAGTATGGATTCAGGAAGTATTTCAGGACGGATACTGTAGCAAAGAACTATAGTAAAGTACTGTAGCAGCACTGTTCACAGCCGGCCGAGAAAGCTGCAGAACAGAGAATCCACACGGGCGTGTGGAATTTCCACACGATCGTCTGAAAAATCCACACGGGCGTCCACAGGGGCGTGTGGATCCCCGATTCCAGCCCTATTTAAAGCTGATTCAGCCCCGATTTCAGCATTTTTTCTCCATCTTTTCCCCAACTTGAGAGAGGGCTTCGGCTAGGGTTTTGAGAGGTATTGTCTAGGGTCTTAGAGAGGTTCTACGGCTCCGACATCGTCATCTCTTTGTAAGAAGGTTGGAAAGGGAGCTTCCGTCGAGGCTGTTCGCCCATCTGTCTAGTTGTGACACATGGTGCAGAATAATAGCTTGGTTCCTAGCTTCCCCACAAGGTTTTCCAAAATAGGTCAAAAACTTGGTATCATGATCTTAGACAATGGTTCATGGCACACCATGTAGTCGCACCACTTCCCTGAAAAAATAGATCAACAACATGTAAAGCATCATTGCTCTTGTAATAGGGAATAAAATGAGCCATTTTGCTAAACCTATCAACAACCACAAATATAGAATCCTTTCCCCTCTTAGTCCGTGGTAATCCAAGAATAAAATCCATAGAAATATCTTCCCATGGTACACTAGGAATAGGTAAGGGAGTATACAATCCAAGAGGGTTTAAATGAGGCTTTGCTTTATGGCACGTCTCGCATTGCTGGATGTAGCGCTCAACATCACGCCTCATTTTTCGCAAAACGAAGTGGTCAGTCAGCACATTTTCTGTCTTCTTGGAACCAAAGTGGCCCATCAGACCACCTCCATGAGCTTCCTATAAGAGTAATAAACGAACAGAGCAATCGGGTATACACAATTTGCTATCTCAAAACAAGAAACCATCATGCAAATGAAACCTTTCCCCAATCTTTTCCTGTAATACATTTAGAGTAGGGTTCAACAAAGTATGAACCTTTAGTATATAACTCTTTAATGCTCTCTAAACCCATATTTTTAGCATCTAGTTGGGAAATCAAAGCATGGCGCCTAAATAATGCATCAGCTACAAGGTTATGCTTCCCTTTCTTATACTTGACAATGTAAGAAAAAGACTCGATGAACTCACTCCATTTTGCATGTCGACAGTTTAGTTTTAATTTACCCTTAAGATCCTTTTAATGATTCATGGTCAGAATGTATCACAAATTTTTAGGCCTTAAGTAATGTTGCCAAGATTCCAGATCCCTCACAAGCGCATACAACTCTTTATCATAAACAGAATAATTTAGAGCTGGACCACTTAACTTCTCACTAAAATAAGCAATGGGCCTACCCACTTGCATAAGCACCTTGACAGTGCCTACACCACTTGCATCACATTCTATTTCAAAAGTCTTACCAAAGTCAAGAAGTGCTAGTAGGGGTGCGGATATCAATTTGTCCTTTAATTTTTGAAATGCCTTTTCTTGTGCTGGCCCCCATTTGAATGGAACTTCTTTATTTGTCAATTCATTGATTGGGGCAGCAATAGTGCTAAAATCCTTCATGAAACGATGGTAAAAGGCTGCAAGTCCTAGAAAACTTCTCACTTGGCTAACATTTTGGGGTGTTTCCCACTCATGTACCACTTTGATCTTGTCTTCATCTACCTCAACACCCTGAGATGAAACCACAAAGCCAAGAGACACAACATTCTTGGTGCAAAAGGTGCACTTTGCAAGATTAGCATACAATTGTTCTTTTCTTAAAACATCAAGTACATCACATAAATGTTCAATATGATCATCTAAAGACTTGCTAAAAATTAAGATATCATCAAAGTAGACTACACAAATTTTCCTATGAAGGCTCTAAGTACATGGCTCATCAATCTCATGAAAGTACTAGGTGCATTTGTTAAACCAAAAGGCATAACTAACCATTCATACAATCCAAATTTTGTTTTAAATGTTATTTTCCACTCGTCACTCTCTTTCATTCTAATTTAGTGATAGCCACTACGCAAGTCTATCTTCGAGAAGATAACATACATTTATGCGTTTATCACATATCCACTAAGTTCATCAAGTATATCATCAAGTCTAGGTTTGGGATGTCTATACCTCACAGTTATGTTGTTAATGGCTTTATAATCTACACACATTCTCCAAGACTCATCTTTCTTAGGAACTAAAATAATCGGGACTGAACAAGGAGAGAGACTTTCCCTTACGTAACCTTTGTCCATTAGTTCTTGAACTTGTGCTAGATTTCTTTTGCCTTCTCCGGATTGGTGTGGTAAGGTGGCCGATTAGGAAATGGTGCTCCTAGTATCAAATCAACTTGATACTCAACTCCTAGCTTCGGTGGCAGCCCAGGTGGGACCTTATCAGGGAACACGTCCTCATATGCTTGCAAAAGATCAAAAATAGAACTAGGCAAAGTAGAAGGTAAATCATTAGTAGTTAGCAAAGAACAAAGAACATAGTATCCCATGAGTACTGTAGCACATGAATATGGCAAGCAAATCTCTCTACTCTTAATATTGGAATACTTGATTTTTTGGTTAATTGGGATTTGATTTTGTTTCCTTCCAGAAATTGGGTTGGTTTAGAAAAGAGATATTTTGGGTTGATTTATCATAAAATGAAACCACATCTCCTTCTATTTGTGTGGGGCCAGCAAAGATAGGCACAATTTCCTTCTTGGACATGCACGTGAGTGTGAGGCCCACATGTGGCGTAGCTCCAAATGCTTCTCTCTTGCTATCCTGTTATTTGACCAAGTCTGGAATTATGTCCTCACTTACGGTACACTTAAGTATAATTAAGGTAGAAGAAATTGGAAACACCACCATTTCAATATAATTTAAGAATAAGCTTTAGTGTTCACCTGGTTTTGGATTTGTTTAACATGGTTTCATGTAAATGGTCCTATATATGCTTCCTTTTCTATACCGCTGAAGTATTACCATTCATAGGTGGTGTAGTTGGCATGGGAGTGATGTCCTCATCACTTAAACATATCATATGAAAGCCCCAACACTAAGCGAGGATAAGAAGAAGACATGAAGACTCTTTCCAATCCAAAATGGCTACCTAGGGGATAATATAACCCGCATGCCCCAGCCTGGGAGCCCGTGTACATACATAGGCCACATGGAGCCCATGTATATATGGTAGATGACTGTATACCCTCTATTCGATAGTACCAAGCTTGTATGTGATTCAAGCTAACCTAATTCAGATTTGTTTTAGAAGGATTTCAACTCTTATGCTGCCCCATGCGGGCGCATGCTTACTTGTACACTTGGGTGACTATTTAAGCCAAGTTTAGGACTTTTGGAGGGAATCTTGGCCGCCGCACATCTCCAAATACTCCTAGCACACAATAAAATTGAGGAAGGCCTATTCAAGGGAAAATCAAGGCGAGAAGAAAATGGAATTCAAGGGAAACATTAAAGAGCTCAATGGCACAAATCTGATATGCCCTTATCACCACCATTAGTCAATGGATTAGGTAGTTTGCAATGAAGCTCTACATTGTTTATTTGTATCTCTTGTTTTTTTCTCTTTTGATGTTGAACTAAACTTTCAAGGCCACTGGGCTCTAGTTAATTTTGAGAGGAAACATGTATGGATGATGATTTAATTCTTAATTGGTTGTTGGCATGCTTTACTTTGGTTTCAATATATTATTTTCATGTTCAACCTACAATGAATGGATTCTGTAGGGCTTGATTGTTGAATGATTCTTGTAGGGTGGGGTTCATTTATTAGGTCACACATATATTGAAGGGGGATTCACAGGAACATTAGGGTTTACCTCTAGCCTAGAGAGCATTAGAGCTTCCTAGCCAAAACTCCTTGCACCCAATGACATCATAGGAATATCTTCTGGATGGAGGAACCTATATAGGATTAGTGCTAGACTACGGTGATTATTAGGTGGTCGACTTTAGAGTCTAAGTTAACATCATATTTTAATTCCCAAATGCATTCATGCTTGTTCTTCTCCCAAGGGGATCCTTGCCTGAGGCCTTTCCTTATCATTAGCATTTTCTATCTTTATTTCTTTGCATGATGTGCTTTAACTTGTCTATTTCTTACTTTGAATTTAAACAAACATAACAATTTAGTAGAGATTAGATAGTGAAGTCGAAGAGGAAGTATTAGTAGCTCTTGGGACCCCAAGGAATACGGCCCTCTCATGTTCGAGTGAGAGGCTTATTACTTGGCAGCACATGCACTTGCGGCAATAATCAATATGTACAAGCATACAATAGTTTTGTCATTTATAAGGCAATTTACTAAAAGTAAAGAATTGAAGCACTCTTGTACAACAAGATTTGTATTCAACTATCTTATGCTTCAGTCTATTTTTGATGTATAAAATGAAATGCATTTAATAGTGCCATCTCCTGAATGGCAAGGATTAGACAAATTGTTCTAGTGATAATCAAACAAGGGAAAGAGTAATAGAAAGTGCTAAAGAAGCTAAAAGAAATTGTTCTAGTGACAATCAAACAAATTATTCAAAAATGTGAGAATTATTTGAGCACCGAAGGAGAGCAAATATTATGCATCCTATTCAAGTTTCTGCAGCTTTCCTAAATCCCAATTATATGACTATTGATGATTTTAGAAAATGTTGTAAGATGAAAGAAGGTTGTAATGTAATCTTCTTTATTTTTATTTACTAATTTCTAAAACATTATTTGACAATTTTGTAGGAATCAATTTTATATTGCAACATCATGTGGCTTAAGAAGAAAAACATTGGGTCATTTTACAATTTTAGTTGTATCGAGCTAAAAAAAGTAACTTGGAACTGAAACAATAACAATATTGAAAATCTCTCATCCTCCTAAGTCAAAGCTATGAACGTATATTGAAATGTTCTATTATTATTTAAAATAAATTTTAAACCTCTATATTATACCATTGTAGGTGGGTGATGGGATTATTTTGGGGATCCACTTCCTATATTTAAAAAATATACAATTCAAGTTTTTAGTCAATCATGTAGCTTGATAATTGTCTAAATGTACGTATTTTAGTATATGTATTTGATATATTTAGCATGTAGTTTTAAAAGAATTGACTCCCGTTTTGTGCTTAATCAAGTATTATTTGTTTTGCAGGGCATGAATTAGCCATGGAGGACACGAGGATACGATTTGGGCGAAAAAAGAGAAGAAAACTAGGGCGCGGAACTGTAGCATAGTACTATAGCTGGAGTACTGTAGTAGCGAAATTGTAACAAGATTACTATAGTAACCACTATAGCACCTGGTAAATTTTTGAGCCAGGAATTGATCCAGGCCATACGGCCTCAATGCTGGCTTGGATTGACGCCGGGATGAACACTGTAGCTAGAGAAAAGAAGAATTTGCTTAAAGGTAAACTATCTTGATGAGGCCACCATTGACCCTCTCATTGACCCCGTATGGCATGGTTTTTGGGGAGTTTTGGGTCTTATTTTGTGCCATATACGGCCTTCATACGGGGAGTAAACTTGGGGGTGGGGGTTAAGAGAGCATTGTGGGGACTTCTTGAGGGATCTTTTGGCAGCCAACACTTGGAGAGGAGGAGAGAAAAACAAAGACATCTTTGTAGAGCTTGTCTTGAGGCTTGGAGGTGATCAAGAGCTTAAACTTCAAGGGAGAGCTTTACCATCAAGGGAGGAGTAGCATTCGGCACTCATTTGGCTAGGGGATGCGTCATTCGGCTGCCATTGCTCTTCTTCATCATCATTTGGACTAGGGAGTGCCATTTATGCACTTATTTCTTGTGTTTCTTGAGTTTGATATATTTGTTTGTATGATGGCACACTAGATCCCCAATGCCACCGTATGTAGGTGAACTTTTGGGAGGGGGGATTCATCATGTATTGTGGATGCTATGCTTTTAATTGAAATCCATTGGTGTGATTTATGGTTTGGCTCATTGCTCTTCATGCCTAGAACTATTAGTTGGAGAAATCCTTACTTCTTTGTTGAGTTGTACATGTAGATGTGCCCTACTCACGTGTACTAGATCATTAATGAGCTAAAAGGGGTATTCTTAGACCAACATACCCAGAATTTGGATGTCGGTAGCCCCTCCGAACCATGAGGATAAACGCAGGTTAAGTGTATCGTTATCGTGTGATCTTCTTTTACTTAATGTGATCATAGGAATGTGATTAGGGAGAGATCCTTATCATCATACGTATGGGATTAGGGTTTAACCGCCGAGAAATTCGGGTTGAACTAATATTGAGATCTATCGGTCTAAATCACCCTTGCTATGTTATTTTTATGCATCCATATGTCATGATGACCTCTCATGGGGATCCTCATCCCTAGGCCTCTACATCTCATTGTTGCTCTTGTGATCTCTTGTGTTACTTGGTAATTCTTGTACTTGTAACTTGTTTACATTCTTGCATGTGTTAGAATAGTTCACCATGTTTAAGTGGTAAGGTTAGATAATAGGTGATGGAGGAGTAATAGGAGCTCCTTCAGCCCGTGGAATACGATCCTTGCGCTCTTGCACAAGGTATTACTAGCCGATCACGTGCACTTGCGGGGAAGCAATCATAGCTCATCTCCATGTGAGCGAAATTGGAGTGCATTTGAAGACACACAAATAAAAAATGAGAAATAGGTTATCTCCAAAACTTTTAGATGATCTTGTTTATATTTAGATGAATATCATGATGATGGAAAGATTCAACTATTTAGAAATAATAGATAGTAAGGAAAGAGAAGAAATATTAGATGCAAGTGAAAATGTTGATGATGATTTTTCGTGGTTATGTGGATGATGTTTGCTCCATATTATGAACTTAATTTTTCAATATTATCTTTAGTTTTTTAGTCATTATTCCTAATATATATACTAGTTTTCTTTGTGATTTAATTTTATTGGATGTTGGATGTTCATATTTTAAAATGTTAATATGTTCTATTTGTAACATGTATTATATATATATATATATATATATTTATATTATAGATGTATTTTTTAATATAAAACATGAAAAAACTCATATAAATAGCCACCCATATGATAAAACTTTCTGGTTTATTTGCAGTACTTTTATTTAAAATTTTCAATCAAACCACGCATAATAACCAAACTTAGGGTTTTTTTTTCAAATGTCACTTAACTATTGTATTGTTTCATTTCAGTAATCAAACTTTAATTTCCATCAAATTGATCACTCATTTTTAATTTTATTTCACTAGGCAATCACTTGATTGATTTAGGAACCAAATTGCTGATGTGGCAGATGAAATATTCGTATCAGCTTCCCTGTGACACGTAAGACATCCTACTTGGGCAAAGTCATCCCAATATATGACACATCTGGATAAAATTTTTTTTTTCGGTTATGTTTCTTGCTTTCTTTTTTTAAGGAAGAGAACTTGGGATAATACTTACATTTGTGAATATTTCCATTTGTGTAACATTAAGGTAGTACTTTATGTAGTCTTTTTGTTGTTAATATAAAAAGATCTACACATGTACTCTCTCTACATTCTATGCTGGAGTTGGGTTTATTTACTGTATCTATTTCTGTCGCAATGAACAATTTTGTCATGTGCTTGGTGTTTGAGGTGCCATATGACATGTATTGATTTTTGAAAGTTGACTTTGTATAGAATTTGGATTGCCATGCAACACACATTGATTTTCAGTAAAATTACTTCATTTATTTTAAAACGCTTCATGTTATATTAATTTTGAGTTACAATTTGATTTGGTAATTTTGCGATATTATAGATGCTTTGGCTGGCATAGAGTAAGGTCATAATTTTTTTTGAGTTTGATGTTGCATACCATACAAAACTCACTATTTTTGAGAAATTACTTCACTTGTTTAGCAAAGCTTAATTCTATGTTAATTTTGCATTTAAACATAATTTTTTTCATTATGAGATTCTACTGGTGCTTTTGTTTTGGATTAATGTTACAAGACTAAATTTTTTTAAACACTCATAAGACCTTCAAAACACAGAGAAGACCATCATCAATAACCACAATTGTATTGAAGCTTACTTCATAGATAAAATGAATTAAAAAATACTACCACCTTTAATCAAAACATAGAGAACATCTTCTTTCAGAAACTAAGTAATCTAGTTTCATAATTTCAATTAGAATATAATACACAACTTTTGATCAAATCTAACGAGATGAGCTCATGTTTAATAAACTAATCCATCGTAAAAACTATGTGGGAAAAGGCAGTTAAAGCTAGGGCATTAGAAGATGTTCACTTTAGGCCATAAACTCTAGTAAAAATCCCCAGGCGACCAGCCCGATGGTCGTATTTCATTGTTCACCCCATGACCATCAAACAAAAACTTTCTTTAGCATTTTTTTGCTAGGGCTTTCTCATATAATGTTTTTTTAATTATTTTTTTTATTATTATTATAAAAGAGAAAGATAAAGGCAGAGGAAGAAAAATCCAGATGTGGAGGCATATTGGGTTGACATAAATAAGTTTGGTAAAATATAGAATCTAAGTACGATAGATGATGTGTCATAAGGAAGCTGACATAGATTTTTTGGCTGCCACATCAGCTATTTGGTTCCTAGATCAATCGAGTGACTTTCTGGTGAAATAAAATTGAAGATGAGTGACCATTTTGATGTAAATTGAACTTTGGTTACCAAAATGAAATAAGACCATTGTTAAGTGACCTATGAAAAAAATTAACCCTTCAAACTTATTACTTACAATAATTTTGTCGTACGGTACTAATTTAACTACAATCACATCTCCTAGTTTCACTATCCCAACTGAAATTCTGCTTTCATCTCCATCTCCTACTCAAATTGTACTTTATTACAGTAGGTTTACCATGTCACCTTCAAGATAAACATATTCCTATCTTATGTATGATTCATATTTTATAATCTTATTATACTTATAAAACATATATGTTTTGTACATACATGAAAATATTTTAAATCGTTTCTAAAAAATAAAAAAAAGGCAACCAATATTTTTTGATTTTGGTTTTTGTTTTTTTAAACCAAAATCCATACCAGAACGTCCTTAGCTTACCTTTTTTTATATTTTTCATGCTTTTATTTTTTTAGGCTATGGTTGTTTAACAATGTTCATTATTTAAATACCCATATCTAACGAATCGCTTTCTCATGTAATGCCAGCAAAGTTATGCTTGCCAAATATTTTGACCATAGACTCGAATTGACAAATATTAATTCAATTGAAAACATTTAAGTAACTCAGAAAACAATTATGCCTATTCAAATATTCTTGTCTTTATATTGAAAATGTTTAGTTGAGGGTGAAATTATATAACAAGCATAAAGAACAAGGTTTTTAGGCTATCTTCAATGATTTCTATTGTTTTATATTAAATACTGGTTTTTGTAGTATTTTGACAATGCCTCTTGCATATGTCCCGCAAGTGCACGGGTTTATCCAGTAATAAAATCCTAAGTGAGTGGGTATCGTATCCACAGGGAGTAGGGAATAAAAATACTTAAATTGTTTCTTAACTAAGTGAAGATGAATAGTAATTTTGTTGACAAGATGTAATAGAAACAAAAGTAAAAAAAAAAGACAAGAAAGATACGCACAAGTAAAGGGGAGGTAAGGTAATCGATATGAATGGGGTACTCGGATATTGTTCCACCTAGGACAATCATTTCAAGTGCAAAACCCTCTATTATGCTTCCTAACTAATGCAATAATGAGTCGTGGAGATCCTTCAATACATGGTCCCAAATCTATGGTCAATCATGCCTAACTCTATACATATCCCGGAGGAAAAATTAAACAATCTCAACACCTCGCACTCGTATAGAATCACAATGAGTTCTAGGGATTCCAAGTGATAAAACCTCTTCCTAGATATAGACCTAACCCTTTGGTCCAGGTGGAAGGTTCTTAGCAACGATTAAACCCTAGGTGCTTAAATCACTTCAACACTTCACTCTGTTGCCTCTGCAACTAAGCCCCAGTGGAAGGTTATCCTTTAGCCCGTTCACTCTACTATGACCGCAAAGAACTCGAGGAAATGGATGTAGGATAAATTACACTGGATTGGAAAGGGGATGCTCAGCTACCTCTCGACTCACCATCTTAACCTTCTCGAATCTAGCTTTGTCTAACTCTCGTGGTGTGTCACTCACTCACAAAGGTTACCAATAAGAACTCTCAACTCTAGTGTCACTCTAAGGGAGTATTCATTCAATCAAGCAATCAAGATTGGAACTCAATTAAAACATTAATTAATGAAAGCATAATAAAAATGTTTAATGAAACGAATACATCCTAGGGTTCACAAATCCAAGTACCCACTAGGGGGTGTAGCTCTCCATGGAGCTAATTACAACCAACAATGAAGTCAAATGCAAAAGCAAGAAATCCATAGAAAACCCCCTCGATAGTCATGATGATGGTCTTGTGGAGAAGTCTTGACTCTTCCAAGGGTCTCTTTGTCCGGCTTAGGATACACCTCGTCGGATCGGTGCCGATGAAAACTCTCCCACTAATCATCTTCCAAACGGAGCGCAATGTCCAAGCTATAAAACCTCTCCAAATCCCTTACCAATACCTCTCAAAACCCTAGCCGCAGCCATCTCTCAAGTCAGAGAAAAGATGGAGAAAAGAATGCCGAAATCGGGGCTGAAATCGGCCTTAAATAGGGCTAGAATCGGGAATCCACTCGCCCCTGTGGATTCATCACACGGGCCTATGGAATTTCCGCACGGGCGTGGACAATTTCCACACGCCCGTGTGGATTCTCTGAAAATCACTTTTCTCGGCCGGTTGTGAACAGTACCTGCTATAGTGAATTGCTACAGTATTCACTATAGTACCCTACTATATTACCGGCCCGAAACCTCCCGAATCCATGTTTTCATCGAGGTAACGTAAACGGGCACACGTTTACGTCGTAGATTGCTTTGCTTCTTTAATAAATGGCCACATTGTTTAAGGTCTTCCTATACATGCACAAGCCATAATACTAGAATGTGACTACCTTTGTGCTCCTCCAAATCATTGTGCTAACTTGAATACAAGGAGGTTGGCACACATTCTCGCATCTTGAACCCAACTTATGCCTTCGCGTTTGATTCTTCTCAAGATTTCCTCCAAATAGTGCGTTCACGATCTACATTGGTTTCTTTCTTTAACATTCAGATTCACAACCGTATATGCATGAAAGTAACATAAATGCACATATATTAGCGCTAAAACCTGATAAAAGTAATGCTCATCATAAGGAAAGAACACTTCGTATTCTTATCACACAAGCACTTATCAAACTCCCCCACACTTAAGCTTTTGCTTGTCCTCAAGCAAAAATTAAAACATTAAAGCATAGACGAAGGAAATAATGGAAGTGCTTGGCCTTAGGTTCACCAAAGCATACAAAGAGAGCATTCTACAAGTAAGGGAAATTTCAACACTAAATATGAAAAATCAATGCTCTAGCCAAAAACTTGAATAAAAAATGACAACAAACCCGAAATCATGTAAGTGTGTGCAAACTCACCCAAGTCAACCCAAAGTATACTCCTCAAAGTTCTAAGTATAAGGGACTTATTTATCTACAAAAAGTAACAAAAAGTTAAGAAGATGGTAGTAGCTTCACACATCCTCTAAGGTAGCCTTTTCCAAAGAGGCCGTTAAGGTGCCTTTAATACTTTTGAGGTGGTAGCTCTTTCTACCGGGTGGTAGCTTTCACTCATCCCATGAGATAGCTTTTTCTCTCATTAGGGCATAACTAGTATCCGACTTATGAGAGAAGCTCCATATTTTATAGGTGGTAGCTCTTTCCACCCAACAAGCACAACTAAACAATAAAACTATTTTGTTCTTTCTTTTCCTTTTTCCATTTTTTTTAAATTAATAAAAGAAACAACTATAACTAGTCCCTTTAACATCAAACTTGAGTTTCCAAAAGAGTTTAAAGAGTGAGTAGTGCAACAAGTGTCAATCAGGCAAAAATTTCTAGAAATTCAAGCAAGAACTAGAGCATGAGAACATTCAGTGTTAAGAATTCTCCTAAACTCAAGAATATAATCATTGCAACTAAGGTGAACCACCATTGGCTATGTGAGCATGTATATCAATCAAAACTAGTACAAAAGATATGTGCACTATGAAACATCCCCCACACTTAAGTTGTACATTGTCCCCAATGTACACATACAAGCTCACTTATAATGTATATCAATCAAGAATATATGTGGGAGAAGAAATCATAACAATACTCCCCTGACTCCTAGTGTTGCATTTGATGGAGCTAAATCCTTGGGAGTAATGTTCCAACAGGTTGTGAAGCACACACGGCCAAGTGCCGAAGGATCTTGACCGTGTCCATGAGAAGCTCTCAATTCCCATACTGACAAGACCATCTGCACCAATACACGAGGGGGTTCAGTGAAGCTCAATAAAACAAAAAACAACTAAAGTATATAAAAGATAAAGCAATGAATACAATTCGAGACAACAAAATGAAAATAGACTCAGAAGAAAAGTCCTTTTTGAGTATACAAGTCCAAAATAAAATACAGAAGTAATAAAGACGATGAAAATAAAGTCAAGTGTCGGTGTCAGCAGCTGTCGGCTCCTCTGCTATTTTTGGTGGTCGTGATGAGGTACACGGTGGATCAAATGGTGCTGGAGTAGGTGATGGAGATGCCGGAGATGCCTGAGGGGTCCTTGGCCGCAGAACAAATGATGAGGTGACGTCTCGCTCTAAAATTTGCTGTAAAGTGTCAAAACGTGCCATGAACTCTGTGTACTACACAGCCTGTGTAGCCCTAAACTCAGCAACCTCTGTTCGTAACATCCCCACCATACTCTCGAGCCTCTCAAAGTGATCATAGGCTCGAGATGGTGAAAACATGCGCACTGGGATGGCTCCTCTGCCACAGGAGCTGCATCGGTCTCCATATGTGTCGGCGGAGGCTCCGGAACAGGCTGAGAAGCCTCGGCAGTGTCATCATCTCCCTCTGCCACCTCCGGGGCGGGAGTAATCTGCGTGTATACTCCTAACTAGACTATGCGTACCATCCAATCAACCTCAATGTCTCTATGCCCAGGGGAGCAGGTATAGTCGCCTTATCTGCCACACTAATCGCGTCGAGTAAACCATACCGATGACTAACCTCGTGTTGTAGGGGACCAAGAAAATCACTACTAATCTGGCATACTACCCCTGATGTCGTATGACACGTCCGTATATGCGTGTAAACCGCAAGTGCACTGGTGTCGAAGTAATAATCCCTGATGAGTGGGTATCGTATCCATAGAGAGTAGGGAATAAAGACACTTGAGTTGTTTCTTAACTAATATGGAAGATGAATAGTGATAAGTGTGATAAAATATGAAATAACAAAAATAAAAACAACAAGATAGAAGGCATAAGTAAAGGAGAAGGTAAGGAACTCGATAAAGATGGGGTACCCGGATATTGATCTGCCTAGGACAATCGTTTCAAGTACAAGAACCCTCTATTATACTTCCTAATTGATGCAACAATGAGTCATGGAAATCCTTAATTACATGATCCCAAATCTAAAGTCAACCATGCCTAACTCTATACATGTCCCAGAGGAAAGATTGAATAACCTCTCAACCTCGCACTCGCATAGAATTGCAATGAGCTCTAGGGATTATAAGTGATAAACCCTATTCCTATGTATAGACCTAACCCTTTGGTCCAGGTGGAAGATACTTAGCCATAATTAAGCCCTAGGTGCTAAAATTACCTCAACGTTTCACTCCATTGCACTCGCAACTAAACCCCAGCGGAAGGTCATCCCTTAGCCCATTTACTCTACTATGGCCATAAAGAACTCTTGGAGCGTGGAGGTAGGATAGATCACACCGGAGAGGAAAGGGGATGCTCTGCTACCTCTCGACTCACCCTCTCAACCCTCTCCAATCTAGCTTTGTCTAACTCTCATGGTGTGTCACTCACTCACAAGGGTTACCAACAAGAAATCTCAATCCTAGTGTCACTCTAGGGCAGTATTCATACAATCAAACATACAAGATTGGAACTCACAATAAACATCAATTAATTGAAAGCATAATAAAGAGATTCAATGAAACGAATACATCCTAGGGTTCACAAATACCCAAGTACCCACTAGCGGTTTAGCTCTCCATGGAGCTAGATACAATCAATGAAATCAAATGTCAAAACAAATCAACCATAGAAAACCCCCCTCGTTAGTCATGGCGATGGTCTTGTGGAGAGTCCTCTACTCATCGCAAGGGTCTCTTTGTCCGTCCTTGTATACACCTCACCGGATCGGTGCTGACGAATGCTCTCCCACTAACTTTCTTCCAAACGGCGCGCGATGTTGGAGCCGTAGAACCTCTCCAAAGCCCTAGCCAATACCTCTCAAGACCCTAGCCGCCACCCTCTCTCAAGTTGGGGAAAAGATGGAGAAAAGAATGCTGAAATTGGGGCTGAACTCGGCTTTTAAAGGGCTGGAATTGGGAATCCACATGCCCGTGTGAGCGCCCCTGTGGGTATTTTACACGGGCGTGTGGAATTTCCACATGCCAGTGTGGATTCTCTGTTTTTCGTTTTTCTCGACCGTCGTGAGCGAGTCTTTGGTACAATATTCTTGCTACTGTTTTTGCTACAGTATCCTACTATAGTACCGGCCTGAAATACTCCCGAATCTATGCTTTCATCGAGGTAATGCAAACGGGCATATGTTTACGTCATGGATCGCTTTGCTTCTTCAATAACGCATATGTTGGTGGAGATCTTGTTCTATATGCACAAGTCAGAATGCTTGAATGTGACTGCCCTTGTGCCCCTCCAAATAGTTGTGCTAACTCGAATATGAGGAGGTTGGCACACATTCCCCCATCTCGAACCCAACCTATGTCTTCGCGTTTGAACCTTAGCAAGATTTCCTCCAAATTGGTGCATTACGACCCACATTGGCTTCTTTCTCTCATAATCGGTCTCACAACCCTATTTGCATGAAAGTAACATAAATACACACATATTAGCATTAAAACACGAGAAAAGTAATGCTCAACACAAGGAAAGAACACTTCGTATTCTTATCGCACAAGCACTTATCATCGTATATTCTCTGCCATGATATGCCCCAAATATATCGGTGTGCGTTGTACCATAGAGTACAAATATATTACCTCCTGTCGGCTGAGCATACTAGTACTATCGCCATGCCCGTTCACTGACCTGCTCAGAACGGCGTGAATGTATCTATATCTTGGATGGGAAAGGCAAGTGGCATTAGAATCCTTGGGCTCATACTACCCCTGTCCACACAATACACTATATGCACGCTGCGGAGTCCAACTCCCGGGATAATCTGTGGTAGCTGCTCCTACTCCTCTATCCCTGTAAAGGCTGCCTCATATAACTCCATCCAGATCACAAACCGAGTCACGCTCAAGCTATGATACTGTCCTAAGGCTCAAAACTGTATAGCACCGACACTGTCAAAACTGGAGTACGAGCGATCGAACTCGAACGAAGCTAGCACCTCGAGCGTTAGTGTTCGGATGGCAGGATCTCTGATCGACAGTAAACGGCCCCATCTGCCAATTGCAAACATATCCTCAACTTCATCAGCCACGTCCTCTGCTAACTGAATTTTCCTAAGTGTGCTCACGTCAGGGAACTAGGTCTGACCAAATTTGAGCCTCAACAGCTGCTCAAACCGCGCCTAATGCTCGGGAATGGTGAATTCCACATGATCCGAGTCATGTGAAGGCTCACGTGGGCGCTTGTTGGCTTGTTTCTTTGAGCGAGGAACCATATCTGCAAAATTGAAGCATATAATTCTTAAAAACCATGGAAAAATTAATTCTGCAGAACTCCACACGGGCGTGCGGAATTTCTGCATGCCAGTGTAGATTCACTGGCCGTGAAAACCGCATGGCCGCGCCTCAAAAATTTAAGAATACACCATTTAATTGTTTCTAACTTTGTTCTAAGCATGCACAACCCTTTTAATTGTAGATATGAAGAAAAATTAACCAGTTCATCGATTAAAATCAAGAATTGACAAGAAAAGCAAGAAATAGGGCTTACCGACAAGTTGAACTGAAAAACCTTGATTCGGCCAGAAAACCAAGTGAAAATCCCTCCAAAATGGCAGTACGAGGTCGAGAAAGAGTGTGAGTGTGCTCTCAGACGAAATAGGAGTGTGAAAATAAAGAGTAACGATGAGACTTTAAAAGAAACTTGCGCCTCTTAACGTTCAGTTCATCCAGATGGGCGTGCAGAAATTACCAACGCCCGTGCGTCTCCACAAGAGAGAGCCACAGGGGCAGACGCACGCCCCTGTACACCCTCGGGATAATACTCCTCTGTCTCTGAACGCAACCACACGGGTGTGCGAGAAATACACACGCTTGTGCGCCTGACCCATAGGGGTAGCCGCACGCCCCTGTGGCTTCTCTGTCCAACCGAGAAAATCTTCTAAGTGTTTCGCACGCCCGTCACAGAAATTCTGCACGGGCATGGACATTCACAGGTCCAACTCACAGGGGCGAACACACGCCCCTGTGTCTTCTCGGGATGGAGGAGAGCTCTTCTGCAGAGATCCAAATAGGCGTGTAGAAATTACCCATGCCCGTGAGTTTGTCACAGGTTCGCCCACAGGGCCGAGTCCACACCCCTGTGTGCTCTCGGGAAAAATTGCTAAGTCTATGCAGGAAGACGCACGACCGTACAGAAATTACCCACGGGTGTGCGGGTGTCACAAGGTCGCTCATAGGGGCGCATCCATGCCCCTGTGCCTTCTCTGTACGAGGTCACATTGCAAATCCACGGGCCTGCAGAATTTCCACACGCCCATGCTTTTTCTCTGGATGGCTTAGAAAACTCTGCAGGTTCTGCAGAAAATTTTTGAACATGTATACACACTCATAGCCTGCCCTATTATGCAAGATATACCAGTGAGAAACATGAGAAACTAGCTTACACGACCAAAACTTTGCCAAATCCACATGTAAGTACACAATGACATCAAAAATCCACAAGAAAACACATAACAAAAGTATCTAAAAATCAAGACACCAACACTCAACACTTTATTCATGCAAAGACTAAACTAGCAACTAAGAAAATAGTAAACACTTGGGTTGCCTCCCAAGAAGCGCCTGTTTAATGTCACTAAGCTTGATGTACCTTGTCTTACCTCACGGGGGTTCATAGATGAAGATTACCCTCTTACCCATAACTTGAAAGCATGATTAGCAAAGTCTCTTGAAGGTAAAGGAGGAATCATTGGGCTTGGTACCACCTAGTAAAGGTTCATCCAACTTGTTTAGCTCACGCACATCCCCAACAGCCTTGGGGTGTTTTCGGTGGTGTCTCCTCACCCTCTTCATCTTCCGGAGCACCTTCTTTATGATCACCGAGTAGATGGTACTTCTTTCTTTGGATCAAGCATCATTACTTCTTCATTGTCCACCTCTTTGTCGAACAAACCCTCGTACGGGTCCGGATTAAACATTTCCTACATGTATTCATCAACAATCTCATTAGTAGTGTCAAGAAAGTAAAGAGTATCATCAAAGTCAAGAGAATGTTGCATGGCTTCGGCGAGGCGGTATGTGAGCTTATCATCTCCAACCCTCAGTGTCAACTCCCCGCCGTCTATGTCGATTAATGCCTTTGAAGTGCGTAAGAATGGCCTCCCAAGTATCAAAGGTACATCTGCATCCTCATCGACATCCAACACAACAAAGTCTATAGGAAAAATGCACTTGTCCACCTTGACAAGCATGTCTTCAATGATGCCCCTCGGATATCTCACCATCAGGTCCGTCAGTTGCAATATCATTCGAGTGGGCCTAGGCTCTCCCAAGCCTAGCTTCAGAAAGAAAGAATATGACATGACATTGATACTCGCCCCTGAGTTCGCCAATGCCATTTCTTCACCAAAATTACCAATGTTGCACGGTATGATGAAGCTTCCTAGGTCTTTCTTATTGTTCCGCATATTCTTTTGCAAAACCGCCGAGCAAGAAGCATCTAAGATCACTGAGTCACTCTCCTCCAACTTTCTCTTGTTAGTCAACAAGTCCTTCAAGAATTTTACATACTTAGGCATTTGGGACAATGCCTCAACAAAGGGAATATTGATGTGGAGTTGCTTGAACAAACTCAGGAACTTCGTATACTATTCATCCCCTTGGTCATTCTTCAACCTAGAGGGATAAGGGATTCTTGGCTTGAAAGATGGGGGTGCCATCTCCTTCTCTTTGCTTGCTCCCTCCTCAACCTCTATGACCTCGGGTGCGTCTACATTGGGCTTCTCACTCGGAAGCCTACCGTCAACCTCACGACCACTTCTCAAAGTGATCGCCTTCATATGCTCTCTAGAATTGGTCTTGGTATTAGTCGGCAAGCTTCCTTGTGGTCTCTCCAATAGAGACTTCGCAATTTGCCCCACTTGATTCTCAAGATTGTGCAAAGAAGCGGTGTGGTTACGAAGTGTAGCCTCAACTGATTGAAACCTTGTATCCGATGAATGCACAAATCTAGTCAAGGCCTTCTCTAAATCGGTCATTCGGATCTCCAAGCCTGAAACTCGGTTCTCCATGTTTGGGGCTTGTTGTTGTTGGAAATCCGGTGGTGCCATGGCATTTTGTGGTCCTTGGTTGCTCCACGAGAAATTGGGATAACTCTTCCTACCCGGATTGTAGGTGTTGCTATATGGATTCCCTTGGTTCCTCATCGCATTACCCATAAAGTCAATTTTCTCCATCGAAGATGCATCACCAATAGAGATCAGGCAATCGTAGGGAGCATGTCCTCCACCACACCCGGTGCAAGTAGTTATGGCCGCCACTCTATTAGAAGTTAGAAGGTCTAACTTCTTACTCAACGATTCCACTTGAGCCGCCAATGAAGTTACTGCATCTATTTCATAGAGCTCGTCCACCTTTTTCCTTTTCCGTGTATTCCACTGATAACTGTTCATGGCCATGTCTTCCACTAACTGTTAGGTTTCTTCCGAGGTTTTACTCCCCATTGTACCTCCTATGGAGGCATCTAGCAATTGCCTTGTACTCGGATTCAACCCATTGTAGAAAGTTTGAATAATCATCCATTTGGAAAATCTGTGTTGTGGGCACCTCCGCAAAAGATCCTTGAAGTACTCCCATGTCTCAAACAATGATTCCAACTCCATCTGTTCAAATGATGATATCTCATTACGAAGCTTGGTCGGCTTCCCCGGAGGAAGGTATCTAGCAAGAAAAGCTTCGACCATCTCATTCCAAGTCGTGACGGAGACCTTGGGAAAAGAATGAAGCCACTGCTTGGCTCTTCCCTTAAGAGAGAATGGGAAAGCCCTCAATCTGATAGCATCATCTGATACACCTTTAATCTTCAGCATATCACAAACTTCCTAGAAGTTCTCTATGTGGTTGTTTGGATCCTCATCGGCCAAACCATTAAACTGCGCTGGCTGTTGAATCATTTGGATGAATGCCGGCATTAGCTCAAAGTTCAGAGCTATAATCGGGGATCGCACAAAACTGAGGGTCTAGCATAATCAGAAAGTGTCCTCTATTGCTCGTTATGTTCTTGCACAGGTTTTTTTTCCTTCTTCTGAGTGTATGTTCAAGTTCAAGATCTCCTTCAATCAATATCGAAGGGTTCCCTCGGATCATAACCTAGAGCTGCACCAAAAGAAAGAAAACAAATCCGAATGATAATAGAAAAAGAAGATGTGAAATAGAATGAATGAATGAATAGCTAAGAAAACAAAGTGCAAAGTATCTCTAAACGTCAACTCCAAGGCAACGACGCCAAAAACTTGACAACGCCCCTTGCGTATGTCCCACAAGTGCACGGGTTTGTCGAGTAATAAAATTCCAAGTCGATGGGTATCGTATCCATAGGGAGTAGGGAAAAAAAATACTTAAATTGATTCCTAACTAAGTAAAGATGAATAGTGATTTCATTGACAAGATGTAATAGAAACAAAAGTAAATAAAAGACAAGAAAGAGAAGCACAAGTAAAGGAGAGGTAAGGCAATCGATATGAATGTGGTACTCGGATCATTTGCTACGCCTAGGACAATCGTTTCAAGTGCAAAAACCCTCTATTATGCTTCCTAACTAACGCAATAATGAGTCATGGAGATCCTTTAATACATGGTCCCAAATCTAAGGTCAACCATGCCTAACTCTATTGATAAGTGCTTGTGTGATATGAATGCGAAACATTCTTTCCTTATGTTGAGCATTACTTTTCTCGGGTTTTTACACTAATATGTGTTTTTTTATGTTACTTTCGATGCGGGTAGGGTTGTGAGGCCGAGTATGGAGGAAAGAAACAAATGTGGATCATAATGCACCAATTTTGGAGGAAATCTTGCTAAGGTTCAAACGAGAAGACATAGGTCGGGTGTGAGATGCTAGAGTGTGTGCCAACCTCCTCATATTTGAGTTAGCACAACCATTTGGAGGGGCACAAGGGCAGTCACACTCAAGCATTCCGACTTATGCACATAGAACAAGATCTCCGCCAACTTGTCCGTCATTAAAGAAGTAAAGCGATCCACGACATGAACGTGTGCCCGTTTGCGTCACCTCGATGAAAGTATGGACTCAGGAAGTATTTTAGGCAGGTACTATAGCAGAGCACTTTAGCAAAAGTACTAAAGCAGCACTGTTCACAGCCGGCCAAAAATCACAATTCCAGAGAATCCACACGGGCGTGTGGAAATTACCCACGCCCGTGTGGAAATTCCATATGGGCGTGTGGAAAATCCACAGGACCTTGTGGATGCTCGATTCCAGCCCTATTTAAAGCCGATTTCAGTATTCTTTTCTCCATCTTTTCCCCAACTTGAGAGAGGGTTTCAGCGAGGGTTTTGAGAGGTATTGGCTAGGGTTTTAGAGAGGTTCTACGGCTCCGACATCGTCATTCCTTTGGAAGAAGGTTGGTAGGGGAGCTTTCGTTGAGGCGTATCCTATACCGGATAAGGGAATCTGACACGTCCGAATATGCGTGTGTAAACCGCAAGTGCACGGGTGTCGAAGTAATAATTACCCGGTGAGTCGGGTAGTCGAATCCACGAGGAACGGAAGTACTAGTAATAACCACTTCTCAATTATCTAGTCGGAATCAATGAATATAATGAAGTGAACTAATTGCAAGCAAAGCAAACAAGATGCTAAGAAATAAAGTAGAAGAGTCTCAATCACTAAAGATGAGGTATTCGGGCAATGATCCCCCCTAAGATCTTCTTTAAAGCTCAAGATTCACTAAATGCTCTAGAATCGAGTCTAATGAGTCGAGGTAGTCCAACGATAACCAATCCTTGTCTCCAAGCAAAAGGCACTAGTCCCCTACAAGGTCCCGTGGAGAAATCAACCAATCTCAACACTTCACACCCCATATGACCGCAATATGCTCTAAGGAAACCTAAGAGTGAAACCGATTCCTAAATGTAGATCCAACCCTAATTCCCGCGAAGGATCCTAACCCCTACAAGGTCCCGTGGAGAAATCGAGCAATCTCACGCCTCACACCAAATATGGTTGCAAAAAGAATATGGAATCTGAAGATAGGGAAACACTCAATCGAAAGGGAAAGGGGACACTCCTCCATCTCAAGGCTCAACCTCTCAACCCTCTTTAATCTTGGAAATCTAACTCTAATGGAGACCTCTCACATCAAAGTATTAAATCATGCAATGTAAATCAACCACAAGGATTAACAACACTAGCAAGCAATTAAATCACAAGATTAAAACTCAAGACAACTCGGATTAACTAGAAACATTAAGAGAATCACCCCAAAAATAATGAATATCCAAAAATAATCAATCCAAAAATAATCAACACATGCCCAAATACCCACTAGGGTTTAGCCCTCCATGGGTCTAGTTACAAAACAATAATGAATACAATGAAAAGCAATAAAACCCATAGAGAAAAACCCCTCGATCGCTGGATTGGCCTTGATTGGTAGTTCTACGCCCTTGAAGGATTCCTCTCGAAGCTAGGTCGCCAATGGCTCCCCAAAATGCTATGACGTTGAAGGAATCTATCAAAGTTGGTGAAGAACTCCCTCTCAATCGGCGAAGACCTTCTCCTCTAACCCTAGCCGCCTCTCTCAATGTCTATGGTCAAAGCTCCGCAAAAGTCCTTTTAGAATCGGCCAAAAGGTGTATTTATTGCCTCACATCGCGTCGTCACGTGCTCCCCACGCTGCCGCGGGTCGCGGGAATTTCCACGCCGCCGCGCGGAATTTCAGCAGGCGCGTGAACGATGACTTTTTGCTACGGTGATTTCCACAAACGCGATGATAAACATTCTCCTCTTAAGGCCACACGATCGGGCACACGATCATATGGTAGGCTATACGGCTTTTCCTTCATCAATGCGTCTTGAAAGGTCTTGAAATCTTTACAAAGAGGAGGAATGTGGAGACATGGCTGCCTTTGTGCCCTTCCATTAATAACTTGGCTTGCAAAACTATGGAAGTTGGCACACATCTCCTCATACACGACTCCTCTTGTGTCTTCCAACTTGATTTGCACAAGAACTCCCAATATTATGCCATGATAGCCTATCTTCGCTCCCTTTTGAAATCCCAATGCCTTCACAACCTATATGCATAAAAGAACACCCAATACACGAAATGAGACATAAACCGTATAAAATATGATGCTCAATGTATGTAAAACATGCATAAAAACATGTTCACTCAAGCACTTATCAAACTCCCCCACACTTAAGCCTTTGCTTGCCCTCAAGCAAAATTAAACATTAAACTTATGGAAAGAAAAGAGAAGTGATTGGCCTTAGGTTCACCAATAGGGTACAAGAATGAAATTCTAAAGTTATGGAGAAAATAAGACACTAGACAAAAACAATCAATGCCCTAGCAAACAATCCAATCAAAAATGAATATGATAAAATCCGAATGCGTGTGTGTGTGAAAAGCTCAACTCATGTCAACACTATGTCCACTACTAAGTTTTTATGAAAACGGGACTTATTTATGAACAAAAAGAAAAAATAGTAGCTTCACACAATCCTCTAAGGTAGCCCTTTCCCAAGATGCCTCCCGAGTGGCTTTCACACTTTCGAGGTGGTAGCTCTTTCTACTAAAGATGGTAGCTTTCACACATCCTATGAGATAGCTCTTTCTCTCATTAGGGCATAACAAGTATCCGACTTATGAGAGTAGCTACATACATCATGAGTGGTAGCTCTTTCCACCCCCTATGTACAAGCAACAAACAATTTCCAAAAAAATTTTTATTTTTATTTTCAAAACTAGCACACTAAAGTCCCAAACATAATGAACTAGAGTCTTCATAGGTCTAATGAGCGAGAAAAGTGCACAAAGAGCAATCGGACAAAAATATTTAATAAAATTGGATGAAACCTAGAGCATGATAAAATCCATGTTTATAACCTCCAAAAACTAAGAATTAAACTCTTAACCCTAAGGTGAACCTTCATTGGCAACAAGAGCATGCTCATGAAAACACAAGTATAAGTCATGTATAAAGTGAACCCTCCCCCACACTTAAGATGTACATTGCCCTCAATGTACACATGTAAGCGCAATAAAATAGTATCAATGAAAGCAACATGTGTGCGGGAATGCAATTAAAACAATACTCCCCTGAATTCCTTATGGACATTTGGTGAAGTCTATCTCAAGGGCGCGTTGTAACGGTTGTGAAGCTCACACGACCATGGAATAAAGCACATGATCATGTCTATGACTAAAACATCAACAACATCACTCTCAAGGCCAACTGCACGGAATACAAGGGGTTCAGTAAATCTCAACAAAATAGAAAAGGGAATACGAATGCAAACAAATAACAAAACGAAAGCATAAAGATAACTCTCAGAAGGTGAAACCTTTCTGAGCACAAAAGTCCACAAACTAAAGATAAAAACACATAAAAAATAAAATGCAAAAATAGAAAGTCTCATGAGTGTGACACCTCAAGCGTCGGCATCTGGAGCTGGTGCTGGTGCTGGCGCGGACGCTGGTACAGAAGCGGATGAGACCTCCTCGTCAAGAGTCTGCTGAATACGATCAAGTCGCTCCAGAATCCGCACCTGGTTCTCCAAGATGGTAGCAACAGCAGCCTCGAGTCGAGCCAGGCGCTTGTGTACTCGAGAGGTAAATGACTCTGGATCAGTGGATGCTATCGGTGCTGCCTCGGTGATCCTGGGCTCGGCTGCAGATGGTGCCTCTGTGGCCTCAGCAGGCTCCTCGTCGTCCTCAGATGACGACTCCACTAGTGCGTATCCACCTGAGCCTGTACGTCTCACAATCCCCATCAAATGGAGAGTAAACAAACCCAATGGTACTGGGCTACTGACCCTCTCCTCGCCCCTGACCGAGCTGATCAGACCCATCTTGAACATAAGACGAGTGATATAGGGTCCCGCGAACAATGCTCCCAACTGCAGGTACTCACTCTGATGGTGAAAGTAATCGGCGACCACAAATCCTAGGTGGAGAGGGACTCCATGGACCATGGAATGGAGGTACAAAAGATCTGTCCTGCGAAGTGAACCAGTACCATCTCCCCGACATGTCACTGACCGGCTGAGAACTGCGTGAATGTACCTGTGCGCCGGTCGAGTGAGGCAAGAGGTCTTCGACTGGCCTGGAGAATACTGACGACCGCCGCATAAATCATGGAAAACCTGGCCCGCAGTGATATCATGAGGGTAATCGGTGAGGAGTTGTGTGTACTCGATAGTATCAGTATAGTCCTGATCGTATAACCCAAGATATATCGAGAACTGGGTCAAAGACATCCCATGCGGCTGACCAAAGGCTCAGAAACAAATGGTATCCTCCGTGCCAAAACTGGTATCAACTGCGTCACGATCGAAGGAAAATGAGGCAAGAACCTCCAAGGTGGTATCTCGTCTGACGGGCTCCTGAATAGCAAGCAAACGGTCCCAACCTCCCACACTAACCAGCTCTCGACCTCTTCGACAAGACCAATATCCTCTAGTGCGTCCCGGTCAATAAATCGTGATCGTCCAATCTTGAGATTGCAGGCGCTCGAACACGTTGCTGATGAGCGGGGTCAGGGGAATTCCCATCGCTGGTCGTGGAGTCAGCTCCCCTGTCATGGCGAGGGGACGTTTGAGCCAATCTCTTGGTCCAGCGGTGCCATATCTGCGAAAGTAAATGTGTAAAAAAACATCGGTTCGACATGTATACGGTGTAAAGCGAGGGCACTGCCATGCGAGAGCAGTGAGCCGGAGGGAAAAACAGGGCTACTTTTGCTACAGTGATTTCCACAAACGCGATGATAAACATTCTCCTCTTAAGGCCACACGATCGGGCACACGATCATATGGTAGGCTATACGGCTTTTCCTTCATCAATGCGTCTTGAAAGGTCTTGAAATCTTTACAAAGAGGAGGAATGTGGAGACATGGCTGCCTTTGTGCCCTTCCATTAATAACTTGGCTTGCAAAACTATGGAAGTTGGCACACATCTCCTCATACACGACTCCTCTTGTGTCTTCCAACTTGATTTGCACAAGAACTCCCAATATTATGCCATGATAGCCTGTCTTCGCTCCCTTTTGAAATCCCAATGCCTTCACAACCTATATGCATAAAAGAACACCCAATACACGAAATGAGACATAAACCGTATAAAATATGATGCTCAATGTATGTAAAACATGCATAAAAACATGTTCACTCAAGCACTTATCAGAATCCTTGGACGACGAGTAGAGAACTTTCCACAAGACCATCGACATGACTATCGAGGGGGTTTCTCTATGGATTCACTGCTTTTACATTCTATTTCTTTGATTGTACTTAGCTCCATGGAGAGCTAAACCCCTAGTGGGTACTTGGGTATTTGTGAACCCTAGGATGTATTTGTTTCATTGAATCTATTTATTATGCTTTCAATTAATTGATGTTTGTTGTGAATTCCAACCTTGAATGCTTGATTGTATGAACATTTCCTCTAGAGTGACACTAGGGTTAAGAGTTCTTGTTGGTAACCTTGTGAGTGAGTGACAGACCACGAGCGTTAGACAAAGCTAGGTTGGAGAGGATTGAGAGGGTGAGTCGAGAGGTACAGGAGCGTCCCCTCTCCGCTCCTGCGTGATAGATTCTACCTCTGTTCCTTGAGTTCTTTGTGGCCATAATAGAGTGAATGGTCTAAGGGATGACCCTCCGCTGGGGCTTAGTTGAGCATGCAACGGAGTGAAACGTTGAGGTGATCTT
>NW_024087503.1:0-5078 GCF_009730915.1 Dioscorea cayenensis subsp. rotundata | reverse complement strand
TGTCACGCCTCTAGTCTGGCTCATCAGATCCGGTTCGCCTACAAATGACCGCACATCTATGGGTTGGAACCTAGTAAGTATGCAAGTCCTCAGAACTGTTCTCACAACAAAAATATAATCTCAAAATTTTAACTCCAAATACCAAATGAATATAAAAGGTTCAAATACAAAGAAGTTTTTCCTAAAACAGAATTAACATACCAACCCAAACATAAAAACAACTCAATTAAAAGGGAACACAAGCTCTCACTAGCCAAGTAAGTTGCTCGACGAACTATTTACTCCTTATCTGAAAAATTAACAACAGACCATGAGCTTGACAACCCAGTATGTAACCCATTAAAAATAACTGGGATCATAAAAAAAATTTCCAAAAATTCATAATAAAAAACCAAACATATCAGATATTACAAATATTTATCAAAATTATAGTTCATGAAATCAAAGAGGTTCAACAAAATACAATTTAATATCAGACAAAAATATGTTTCCAAATCACTATAGCCAAAACAAAATAACAAAGATCATTTGTTTACCCTTGGTGACCCGAGCCAGAATATCAGAGTTCATTTGTTTATCTTTGGTAACCTTTATATATCTCCAAATCACTATGGCCAAAACAAAATAACAGAGATCATTTGTTTACCCTCGATGACCCGAGCCAAAATATCAGAGTTCATTTGTTTACCCTCGATGACCCGAGCTAGAATATCAGAGGCTGTTATTATTCATAGACGGAAAGGTGCGAAACTATAGTTTCTTAACAGAGTCAGAGTTTTATGTCGACATAGTCAGTGTTTAACCCCCCAGTGACAGGATTAGTGCCTAGTTAAATGGAGACTAAGCGTATTTATATCAAAATAACTTTGTTTTCCGAAAACAAAACATAATTTCAGAATTTTAGAATGTCAGACAGAATTTCCATACAAGTTAGGGCAAAATAGAATTTGCAGAATAACTTGTCGAGCAAATATACAAGCATACGCATGATCCCATTCCTTTACAATAAAAATAATCTAGTTATACTAAAAACAATTACAAACATAATAGTTCAAAGAATAACATATACGATCAAAGTGTGGGAATTAATGTTCCAGTGAAAGAAAAGTAATTCAAAAATTCAATAAGTATATAATAACAGAAATTGAATCAAAGCCCAACAAATGTTTTAATATTATAAAAGCAAGCTTTCAAAGAATTTAAATAAATTCAAAATTGTCGATAATCAGAAATTATATATATACATATACATTTATATGCAGTGTTACTTACTTGATTAACACCCGAAACTCCAAATCTCACACTGAATCAAGTTTCTCAGAATACCCTATATTGGGAAGTAACTTATTAGTTTCACCAACAAAATGAATTTTACGATAATCATGGGTTTGCAAGAAAGCTTTTAGAAGGGTACACATGCAAAAGATCAAGCTCTCACTATACTCTCCCAAATATGGATCTTGCGAGGTACAATAGCAATTATTTACTCTTAGTACATATGAACAATTTTATAATGACTGTTAATTACTAAATCCCTCACAACTTTACGTATACTAATCTAAATCACAATTGAAGATTATGAGAAATGTAGACACCTAAGACAATGACATATCCGAAATTCACATTATTTAGAAAAATACTTAAATTATATCATTCATTTGAACCTTCAACTATTTCTGCAGAATTATAATGTTGCCATATTTTTTTTCCAACATGTATATCTTTCAACCTACAAGTCCAAAATCAATAAAATTTTACTGACAACCAGATAACTCAAAAATAAACAACTTTCCTATTTTTTACCTTACCCAAATCAATCTCTATGACCATAAAAAATACTCATCAATCTTGATGTTCTGCATATACATCCCATCCGAGATAATTTACTAATAAAATCATATCTCAGAAAATACAGGTGTATGAAATCTAAAATTTTGCAAGTACTTAAATAACATCAAACTCTACTCAGGGTTATAACTAACGGTGGGGTGGGGTCCACATTTAGCAGGGTGATTAATTACACAGATTCTAGAGAGATTAATTTGGGTATTTAATTTGGGATGATCCACTTTATTATTCACGCGTCTAATTAAAAATCATTTGAACTAGTTTGACAAGCCCGTTTTCCTACTCATTCTTCTTCAATAAAATACTTATTCATAGCCATTAGCCCACGCTAAATAATACATGTGATTGTTAGGCAACACGAGTTTAATTTCTTATTCGTACATGTTGAATCCAATGATCTTAAATTATTGATATAAAAACTTATAGCAATTATAAAAATGACGTCAAGTATTAGATAATCCAATGGTACAATACAATAGTACTAAGAAGAGAGACAAGAATTTGAATCTTTTCTCAAGAAATACTGTTCATGTACTGTTATGTTGGAGAAATAGTGTTTTAACCTTTTTAGAGTTGCAAAATAGGGAGAGTTTTTTGAAAGATCTGTAAATTACTGTAACTGATACACCTCTTTATATGCCTGTCCCTTTGACAATATCTCAAATGTGAATAAATTTTAAAAGATGACAATCCCGTAAAAAATTATAAAAGATGGCATGCTTTGAAAATTTAGTGAGGGAAAAAATTCTTTACAATCATTTGATTTTTTGTTTCCCAAGATAATCAGCTAGTACAATAAGAAAGGTAGGAGTGTGCACAAATTTGGGCGGAGCAAATGGGGTGGGGCCCGTCACATATGGGCACTGGGACCACCCGCATACAATTACTATTCACATTTCAAAAAAATATATTTTCACCAATAATTTGAACTCTCACTGCTTGTGAAAGATTCTAATGAGGTCCCATCTACCAATAGACATTTTGCTCCTTGATGATCATTCCATATCTTGTTATGCTTGGACATATTTATAGATTAAGTTGAGGAGAGCGCTGAGTAACTGAGTTATTATTAATGTGATGTTTTGATACTTGTAGTGTTATGTGATTTGTTTTTTATATGTGGGCATATGATTCATGTAGATGAATTTCTAATTGCTCTACAGGTATTATATAATATAATCGACATGGCAATCAACTTTTGATTTCGTGAGATTAGCTTGTTGAAAATGAATTTGTGATTTTCTCCATATTATTGATAATTCTTTAACGAAACAACTGATTTGACATGCTAAAATTTTGTAAATTTTTTTATATAATTATACCCATTTAATTACTTTTTTCAATTGATCAATTTTATAAAATAATATTTTAATATAAATAATGTGATAAACTTTTGCTATTAACTCGGATTGTGCGTAAGTCATAAAAGAGGGGTAGTTTTTAATACGGGGATTGAAAGTGTTCTTGTATAAAAAAATTGGTTATAAATCCTTTAAAAATTTTATAATTACATATTTATTCTCAAAAAAAATATAATTGTATATATACTCCTGAAAAATATAAGTAATTACGTATATATCCCTACTGTTAGATTCTGTTAATAAAAGTTAATCAAACTTTATTAATTATGGTTATAATTTCGATTAAGATATACAAAAAGTTCAAAATAACATTTGTACAATTTAATTAATATAATAATTTTTTTTCAACTGTATATATGCAAAGGGTATAATGGTTATTTTATATATATGTTGTTTGTTAACAAATAGTTTTCAACTAATTTGAACCGGGGCATATACATAATTATATATATTATTCAAGGGTATATATATAATTATCTTTTATTCAGGGATAAATATGTAATTTTAAAATTATTCAGGGTACACCTTCAAAACTCCCTTGTTTTATTGACTTGTATGGTAGTGATCCTCTTAATAAATATTTTCATACTTTTAATTTTATAAAATTTATTAAAAAAACATAAAATTTATAAATTAAAGTATAATGCTTAACATTTTAGTATAATTTTTTTTTTTTAATTTATGCATTTAAATTAATCATAATTACATAATAAATAAAAATTTAAATTAAATATGAATTTTTTATCATTGTAGAAAACACTTTTTAATACATAATAACATACACAAGCAATCCAATTTTGAAATGCATATAGAAAACTTTTTTTTTCATAATACACGCACCCACGCAAAATAAAAATAAATAAATAAAAATAAAACACACTGTTTAATCAAAACTTTGATATACAAATACGTAAGTATTATAACACATTCTAAGTTTTTTTTGGTGCAGTTACCTGCCTAAAAATATAAGTTTGATAAACATATTTTTTTTGTTAATAAAATCTTATATAAAACTTTGACCAAGGGTTTTTTTTTAAAAAAAAATTATATATCACGCATAAATTAAACCATAAGATGCGGGTTATATAGATATACTAAGAAGAAAAATATAATATCCACTAAGAGTAGAGAGTACAAAATGAATAAGAACTTGAAAGAAAAAAAAATATAAACTTATGACTACCTCAAATAAGATATAGAGTTTTTTAGTCTCAAGTTGGCGTAGGACAATAGCTTGTAGTTATTGATTGCTTGAGTGCTTGAAAAATAGCTGACTTTACAAGATCTCTCTTTTCTCTATTATAGGACCCAAAAAATCTAGACTTCGTTTTTTTTACATCCTTTGATATATATATATATATATATATATATTGAGTAATAGTTTTTATAAATTTGGTTATGAAAAAAAATCATAGACCCATTTGATTTTAAACTCAAAAATTATTTTTTTTTAAAAAATGATGCGTTTTTTTATAAGCTCAAAAAGTATCCTTGAGCATAAGAAAACATAATTTTTCTTAGTTTAGAGACAGAACTGATATATAGTAGAATATTGTATTTATGCTATAATTTTCTTCTATTTTGTTAGTATCACACCAAAATTAGCTATATTTAATATCCACCGATTTAAAGAGAGGGTGTGGGCCAATTAACCAGGCTCGGCAGATGGCCAACCTGTAATATCAGGCACGCTAGATGGGCGGATTTTTAAGTTTAATATAAAATTAAATTTAAAAAAAATTGGTGAGGGTGAGAATCGAAACAAAAATCTGTGAAAACCACACATCAACCTTACCGACCACTCTATGTTTATCTCTGATATGCTTTAGAAAATAAATATAAAAGCAAGACCAAAAGGTAAGGGTTTTT
>NW_024087502.1:0-26321 GCF_009730915.1 Dioscorea cayenensis subsp. rotundata | reverse complement strand
TATTTTATTATATTTTCATTCTTCATTTACTTATCTTTATATATTATTCTTCTTACTTGATTTATTATTATTTATTATTTCTTCTTATTTCTTTATTTATTTATTAATTGCTTCCTCTATTTCATTATTTTCTTATGTATTATATTTATTTCTTTTTTCTTTTCTTCATTCTATTATTATTATTATATTATTATTTTCATTATTATTATCTGCTTCTATTATTATTATTATTATTATTATTATTATTATTATTATTTATTATTATAATTTTTATTATTTTATTATTATTCTTTTATTACTTTATATCTTTATATTTATTATTACTATTCTACTTCTTCTTCTTCTTCTTCTTATATGTCTTATTTTATTTTATTTATCTTTGATTATATTATTATTTATTATCATTATTTCTTCTTATTTATTTATTTATCATTATTATTCTTATTTATTATATTATTAATTATTATTCTTATTATTATTATATTATATTTTACTATATTTATTCTTGTCTTGTTCTTCTTTTAGTTTACTTTATTTTATTATTTTCTTATTTTTATTATTATCTTACTTCTTTTCTTATTATTATTATGTATTATTATTTTTTATTATTATTACTTTATTATCTTGTTTTGTTATTACTCTTCATTAATTAATTATTTATTAATTATTATTTTTCTTATTTTTGTTTATTTATTCTTCTTATTTATTTCTTTAACTTTTCTATTTATTATATTATTATTTTTCTTATTTATTTTATTATATTTATCTTTTCTTATCTTGTCTTACTTCTTATTATTATTATTATATTAGTGGAAATTGCCACCCTTTAAGTTTGTAAAATTGCCAAAAACACCCGTTAGTTTTTGCAATCCCCAAAAACCCCCTCCTTTTTAAAAGTCTATGTTTTTCAAACCCCCAAACCACGTAGCGGATGTGAGCGGAGTGAGTTTCAAATTTTTTTGGGCGAAAAATGCCCTTGCATGGGGAGTCGTGGGCTGCGACCATCTCGGCGATTTGAGAGGAAGTGGGGCGGTTTTCAGTAGGGGTAACCCAGAGAGGCAATTTATTGGAGCTAGTTTAATTGCTTTTTCTCAACTCACGTCTTGACTTTTTCCATTTCAGTCATCTCCGAAGTTGTCTCTCGGTGAAGCCTCTGTAGTAGCATTTTCATCGACTTTTTCCCTTTCCACGGTATCTCGAAGGAGAAGTCCCCATGCGACTAGTTGGCATTTCATCGGTTTGCAATCTAAGGTATTGAGTATGGTTTTATGTTAAGCTGATTACATTACAGAAAGATTTTTTTCGGTTTTGTTTTGTGCTCCTGTTTTTTGTTGGAAGATATTGAAGTCTGCGAGGGATTTCTCGGTGGGGTTTTTGTTAGTCTGAGGGAGATTTCTCGGCTAGGGGTTTTTGTTTTTGTTTTGCATTTTTCGTATGTATACACTATCGAAAATAGTTTTTCGATTGTTATGATTTGTGTAATATTTATAATGTACATTTCCGTTTCGTTTGATATGGTTTGCGATTTCTACAAATGAGGGTTGACGTTTAAGAAATGAGATGTTCTGAGTTTAACATTTGTTGTCTCTGTTTAAGTATTCTAAAGTCTCTGTTTAACAAAAAATGGGTCTCTGTTTAACATTTTATATCTACTGTTTAATAAGCGAGAGTTCTAGTTTAAAAACCTTATATTTCAGCTTAAACTTTTTGTCAATCTGCATGTTGAATGTGTTGTTATTATCGTGAGGCTTGTGATTATGGCGGTCGACCCTAGTTAATGGGCGTTGCTATTTGACGCGGTTGTGGAGACCTTAGTTTGAATTGAAAGTTAACATGACCCCTCGACCTTTGGGAGATTATTCGAAGGACACGTTTGCGGCGTTTCGAGATGTGGAAGCCATATACCAAGAGGGCCCTTCTTGATTCTCTTTTTGCAAAGATGCGATGGTCGCACCAATAAATTCGGGGATCGGGGAAAAGCTGCTTTGAGTTTGAGACCTCGAGATGTGGCCCTCGTTCTTGAGTGCGCGTTGCGATGGCGGCGTGATGGTCTTCGAGAAGAAGAAAACCGGTCGGTTCGAAGGGCGGTATCTATCAAAGACCTACGAGAGCCAGGAGACTCCATCGAGAGCACTACGGTGCAACTTGTTCGACGGAGGGAGAAGAAGATAATTTTGTCAAACTCGATGGTGTACCTCATAGGGGACGATCCTCTTCCCAAATACATCATGCTCGGTTCGAGGCTGGATCGTTGATTACGTCGATGATCTACCCGACCGTGGGGCGTCTGGCGTAGGGCGCGAGGCGGCGCTGCAAGTGGCTTATGGAGGATATTCCTGGCGGTGGCCGGTGCAGAGATAGATCTTGCGGGAAGAAGACCAACCGAGAGTGCATTAAGGGTTGCTCGGTCGCGCTTAGCGTGCGGTTTCTGGTGGCCGGAGCAGGGGAAGAAAGTCCGTTCGGCGAGATCCCAAGGATCTTTGTGCTACGGTGAAAGTACTTACGGAAGCAAGCGGCGGTGAAAGCGAGCTTGTCGTCGCTCGATGGAAAAGAGGGTAATAAATCATGAATGATGTTTAACATAAGTCTTTAATGTTTAAACATTTTATTTAGCGTTTAACTTTAGTATTTACCGTTTAACTATTATTACATACCGGTTTTAAATATTTTTGTTCTCCGTTTAATTATATTCTATAACGTTTAAATATATAAACACTACTGTTTAAATATAGTTTTTTTATAGTTTAAAAATGAATGATCTCATTTGAAATTGTTTGGTTTACATATGTTAGTTTCTACGAGTTTGGTTCAGTGAATCTTTGAAGAAGAAATATTTGTTGGGGCAGCTAGAGCGGATGGATGCCATTGCTCGGGAACCACTTGCTCGAGGCGGGATGAGAGGCGACCCTCATCGTGCTTGTGTTGGGCGCTCGTTCTCCTACTTCGACCCGCCGCAGCGCCGCGTTCCTCGGCCAGGAGAAGCCCTCCCCTACCCGGCGATTGCAGCAACCCCCTACCACGACAGCGGCGAGTCCCCACGACCATGGCAGCCCCTCCGGCAGTGGCGGCCCACGGTGACATTAGGGCGAAGATGTCACCGCAACTCTTATGCGAGGCGTGCGGATATTGATGACCGAGGTTTCCTCGAGCATCGCTCGTGTGGGCAGTTTGGAAGGGCGTTCTGGCCAGTTTGCGCCGTCCCTCGAAAGCTGAAGCACCGGGGACGAGCGAGGCGTCGGAATTTGGCAGCAGCGACATCGTCGGGAAGGTCGTTTCAAAGCGGCCACATTCGAAGAGACTTGCGAAAAGAGGAGAACAATCTGCCTCTGTCTCCAGCTGCGGTGGCGATGAAACAATAGCAACACCATCGGTGATCTTTATTCTTGAGTCATCGCCGTTGATGACATGGACATGGCGGTGGAGGACATCGTAGATGATGTGGCCGTTCTGCGGTTGAGGAAAGGTCGTTGACTCTCTTCTCGATGAAATCGTCGACCGGTGGAGCCAGCTGCCGAGATGCGGCGTCGAAGATGGACACGATCCACGAAGATCGAGAACAAGTTAAGGGTGTGTCTCCCAGTGATCTTTGTTGTCATGGCCCGCGGTTGAGAAGATCGTCGAATCCGTTCGTGGCGTGGCCGTGGCCCGACGATCACCGTGACCAAGCCGGACACAGATCCCACAACAAGAACAACCATGTAAGGATGTATACGCGGTTGATCTTTGTCGCCATCGTCCCGCATCGAAGGAAGATCTTGATGAAGACCCGAGCCCGAAGCAGAGAGAGATGATCGAGGCGATCAAAAATTGGACGAGAGCGGCTCGGAAAGCTTTTATTCGAAGAAGAAGAAATGGGTTGGCTTTGAGTCGTCTTAACAAATCTGACGGGGAGTTGATGAGGATCTTCCTCAGCTGCTCTATGGACGGAGTAAGTGTAACGTTTTTTATGTTATTGTTTAAAGGGTTTCTTATAGTGTTTAACTATTTCCTAATAGTGTTTAATACCTTTATGTTATCATTTAAGTTTTTCTACTTATCGTTTAATTATATATAATATCATGTAACAATTGATAATATCATTTTAAATACTTTACTGATATGGTCTTATTATATACATTATCGTTTAACCTCGACCTTTGATCGTGTGGAAGAATGGCCATTTATCGTCCTCACGTGACAGATTATACTAGTTGCTTGAGGGAAGGAGATGGTCGGCTGATGATGTGATGGGCGCTTTCGTATGCATCGTACAAAAGTCGGCTGAGCAAAGAGCCATATCCTTACAGAAAGGCGCCTCCATCACCGGACCGCTTACTTGTTGTTTATGTCAAAGCGGGGACGGCGCGCATGACACAATTATGGCTATGATCGGGGATCTTTGTCGCATGACTGCATGAAGTTCAAAGTGTCGTCCTCCCAGATAATCATGAATGGCCACTTCCATGTCGTCGTCACGGGACAATGATAAACAAGAATACGAGGCGTTATTCTTCGTATCAGAGTGCGATAAGAGCGCGTTGGACATGGTAAGTTCTTTAATTATGTCAGATTAATATACGTTTTGGTATTTAAATCGGTATTCTAATCTCGACTTGCATATCTCGACGGTAGGAATCTATTCGACCTTTGTGTCGATATGGAGTTAAGCGGTCGGCGACAACAAAGTACCCGCTCGTGCGCGACCACGAAACCGCGCCAAAAACAAGGAAGCGTCGATTCGCCGTCTACGTCATCGCGGTTTATCGAGCAATTACTTGTGGGGTGAGAGTTACGACTACATGCAGACGGGGCGTTCCTTACCTCAGATTACGGTATGTTACCCGCATACTTAAGGAGGGAGGCGGTCGGGCGTCCGTGACAAAGGGGTGCGTCACAAGCGGGTTAAATTTTATTTTTGAATAACATGTCACTGTATATCATTTGTCGATTTTGTTTTCAAATGTAAATCTGGACAAATTCAATTCATTGTTTTCGTGTTGAAGAACATGACTTATATATCTTAATGTAAATTTTGTTTTGTTTTGAATTGTAAAAGCGAGGTTAAATTCCATTCGGTTTTATTTCATTGTTTAATTTACGTTGTAATTGTGTACATTTCACTTTCATTGTTTTAAATATACTATATATCGTTTAAACATCGAGTTTTAAATATTTCAAAATACGAGTGTAGCCGTTTAAAAATAACACTATTTCTGTTTAAATAAATGCACTCATTGTTTAAACATCAGTTGAAATATTTCAAATTACAGTGTATCCGTTTAAAATAACAATGTCGCTGTGTAAATACATTCAATTACGTTGTAAAGGTAAGAGTTTAAATGTGGAAAGGTTCCCATCAATACCACGATGTTTCCACAATAATACGTCGGTTTATTAACAATGCCTAGTCGGCGAGTTTCATTGCTGAGATCGTCGATTGTGGCCGGATCCTTGGCGGCCAGCTGCGATGTAACTCGCGGACATCAAACGCTTGCGACTCGATCCTCTTTCGTCTAGGCCGCCCAGGCTGCCTTCTAGATCCAGGCGGTGCATGGCGAAGCTCACGATTTCCGTCTGAAGGCACTGTCGTCGTCGGGTATGAGGGAATATAGCTTCCTTATCGCCGGTTTGTAATTATCGACGGTGAAGTACCCGGTAATAAATCGATGTACGTTGGTGTCATGTCTGCATTATTCTATGCATGAGCATGTTTTGCAAGGGATACCATAAACTTGCCACCTTCGACATGAACAAGTTCGATGGCGAGATCCACGGAGGATTCTTTGCATTGGTCGATCACCGTAGCGATCGTCGACACAACGACCAACACGAAGATTTCGTTTCGTCCTCAACAATGATCTCTAACTCGAATGTATGTCCGGGCATAAGTAGCTCTCCCATTTTGGTCGCTTGCTCACGCCTGGGTTTACATAACATGCGCATCAACTTGAACACTGGCAAATAAGGTTAAACAAAGGCGAGTGATGGTTAAATAATTCGTCAACATGTTTTAAACATTATTGTAATTATTTAAAGCGAAATGATTAATATTTAAAAGTCGAGACAAGTGTAATTAAACAAGATTGAGAATGTTTAAAGGGTAATACTAAATGTTAAGTGTAAACCAACATTCGCGAGACCTTATGGAGTCGACCATTTTCAGTCACCGGTAAATGGCGAGCTTCCTTGATCAAGCATTGAGCGACTCGCGACGTTCGAATACATCTCACCCCAATGATCACCTCGAGCGAGATAATTCGACCAATGTGCCATGTCCGATTTATTAATCAACCCGGTGATGAGCTTGGGTGATATGGCTGCTGATTCATTCACGAGTATCGTCGAAATCTTTTGAGCGTGGATGCCCACGCAATGCGAGGCTTATATGACGACCTCCTCCTCGATGCCTTCCCAAGTCGACATTGGCTTTCGCTAAAATTGGCCTCGAATGTCGAAGGCGATGCAGCATGTGGCGAAGAAGGGAAGACTCTCGCAATTCGCTCATAAGGCCCTTGGACACGTCCGACACGAAGGTAATTATCTCATGATAATCTCCACTTTCAGTATAAGGCGTCGCCTAACTTAGATATGAACCAAGTCAATTGGCGTCGGTCTCGTTGTCGAGCTATACCGAAGGCGGCGATGGAAAAAACCATTGTTACCATCTTTCCTGTGCGCTTTGATGGTGTACGATATTTTCCAAGGAGGTGGGTACCATCGAGAAAGCAACGAGCACTGCAAGCCCTCTTGAATCCCACAATACACGCACTGAAAGAAAAGAATACGCGGTTAAAAGCGATCACGTCTCTCTCCGCGATCGCATAGCTGCGGGATTTGTCTCGAGCCACCTTATCCACATACCAAAGCAAAGCGGTCATAGCTTTGGAGATGTCGGCTGCCGTCGAGGACCACCCGGGCATGCTCTTTTTCCTAACCAAAGCTCTGCTTGTATGGTATGTGGACACCATGTTCCCACGAACATGTCCTTACGAATGTCGATGGCCTTGTACGAGGGGCGGTCGTGAGCTTCGAATCGCTCGTCGCTAACCCATTTTTGGGCGCTTTTCGGATGTGGCCTTGAACCTATGCCACTCCTAAGTGTGTGACAGGGTTGATTGTCTTGATTAGAAAAGTATTTTTGTTATACTTTTTGATGCATGAAAGGCGCCAACGACAACCATCGTGACGCATTCCACGATCGCTCGATGTTTTTACGTTCTTTATGAATTTGAAGTCAAAATTCCTTTTTGATTGCATGATTTCGAAAGTACATCCACGAAATGTTCGACGCCACGTCAAAGCGTTGTCGATATCAGCGACAACGCTTGAATGATCGGCGAGGAAGGAAGACATCCACGCGCAGAAGTGCGCATGAGGGATGAATGGGAGCGCTCATGAACTCGAATTCTGCCGAACACTCGGTCGAATGAAAAGATCAATATGTTAGCGGAGTATAATGTTTAGCGATAATGACGATAGTTAAGCGTTAAATTAAATACTTAAGCAATTAACTAATAACGTAAAGGACTAGTATAATATGTTAACCGTTGAGCGGACATATTTAAAGCGATAATGACCCGAACAATCTGGAATAATTAAAGAAAAGGAACTTCTGACGAGTAAACCTCATTTTCGATTAGGATTCGCTGATGGCACATTTTACAGTCTCGGCAGACAAGATCGACTACTGACGCATTTGAAGATGGAATGGACGTGACGCATCCATTTGGAAGTCGACATCGTTTTCGATTAGATGACAGTTTTATATCCATCGGTGTGATGAACTTAACCCTAACAAGAGAAACTTGAGACCCCATCGGCTCACATATCTCATTAACACCAACTCCCAAGAGTCGAGGCCTTGAACATTGGCACTCTTCACTCCCAGTTGAATCTAGCGATACCACAAAAACTCTCCATAATATATCGGTCGAGAAAACCCAGAATCGTACTAAAACCAAATGAAATGAAGAGACAAAAAGAAGGCGAAGAAGAAGAAGTAGAAGATGTAAAGAACAAGCAGGATCGGAAAAGGCGAACAAAAAGTGCATGAGTTGTATGCATAGAGGTTAGGCTAGGCGTGATGTGATTAGGGCGGTATTTTTCCCTCCATCCCAAGAGGCGAAAATATATATGTCATCTGTCGCGAGGAAGACATATTATCATCGTTCGAATGAAAGTTCTCGACTCAACATGAGTCTCGCATGTAAGCGTCAAGCTTTTTATGTTTAACGGATACGTATAGTGTTTAAAAAGCGGTTAATTGTTTAACTAAAAGTCTATATCATTTAAATAATATGTTATTGTTTAAATTGAATGCTTTTCAACTGACATCAGCGTTGAAGATGGGTACCTCTCGGGTCATTTGTTTAAACATCTTTACGTATTTTCTTAAACACCGTTGTCAGTTGTTTAAAAGAGTAACTTGAGTAGTATTTAACTTTTTCTATTGTTTACACCGTTTGTCGTTGTTTAAAGAGTAACTTTTTCTTAAACACCGTTGTCATTTGTTTAAACATAGTTTACGATATTTTCTATTGTTTCTGATAGACGTTCTTTTTGTTTCCCACATTGTTTTGTTTTTACTAGGTCATGTTTAAATTTGAAGTTGACGTCGAATAAAGCTTTGTTTCGTTTTATTTATAAAAGATTTACAACATTTACAACGTTCGCTCGGACTTTGGACACTCACGACTCGACCCTCGTATAGTGAAAACAAGTGTCTGCACATTCGAATGCTCATGACGGTTTGCATAACGTGCGCATCAACGTGAACCTGCACAGCGTGACAACGTTAAAAAGGTTAAACAACACACATTCATGAAAAGCGACTATTAATCAGATGTGTCGTGGTGGGACTTAAGCGAAGATCCGATGGTTAAACAGCGAACATAATAGTTGTACATCTGACGTAATGTTCTTAAATGGTAACGAGAAAGTCTCAGTGATAAATATCAACCCCGTCTTAAAGGATGTTTCTGATCTCCCTCCTCTAGAGAATCCTCCATGATCACGAAATACGTGAAAAATTTCTTTTTCTTACCCAAGTCGAAATGCTCGGCAATTGCTTGCCGTCGTCCACCGCATGAAGAATCCTCCGCGTTCGAGGCGATTATGAGAGCATTTCGACTTCAAGCGAAAAGATAGTTTAACTTGTTGCGTGATTGCGTCTAAACAATTCTCAAGATAAGGAAGAAAGTTCACGAAACATCCTTTCGGATAGAGTGGTTGTCCGTGGGAAGAAGGAGGAGGGCGAGGAGGAGGAGGAGGATGATGATGAGGGACGGCGGTGGTTGTCCATGGGGAGGGTTCTTTTACGGTTTATTTATGGTGTGAATTCCTGAGCGGTGACTCTTCATATCCGAGAAAAAAGTTAAGCATCGATGGTAGGCATTGGCGATGAGAGCGAGCGGGTGTTGGAGAATTATGTTACAGGTGCGTAAATTTTAATGCACGTCGTTAATTCTTATGCGCGGGATACCCATAACCTTGTCACACTGTGCGTGCCACTGCCGACGATTCGGGATCGAAGCGAAAAAGATCGCCGTTTCTGCGCGAGACTTTTGAGAATTTTGCGTTAATATGAATAGTTATACATGTAAAGATAACGTTAAATGGAGATGGGAAGTATTACACGGATATGACAATTATTAAACATATTAGTAAAAATATTTAAAGCGTTAAACCAAAAGCGAGAAAAGTCCTTCGAGGTTGAGCATCGATGTGATTTTGGTGCTTTTCTTTCACCATATTTTCGGGGCTAAAAATGGGATTTCACAGCATGGACGTTTGAAGTGAGCAGTAGGGGGTAAAGGGAGTTAAACTATCTAATGGAAGGGTCGTCAGCGATTGTCTGAAAGTAGGAGGGGGTTTTTGGGAAGTTTTGAAAATTACGAGGGGTGAACAGTAATTTTCCCAATAAAAAAAATTATCACAAATGTTTTAATGTATTAATATTTTAATTAAATAATTAAGTGGTTTACTTATTGAATGTTTTCCAATTTTCTTCTCAAATATCAATTTTGAGATTTCAATTTTATGAAGGTATAATTTTCTCTTTTTAGTATCCCATAATTAAATACATCTTACATTAAAATTAAATTAATGAAAGGATATTTGATCATAAAAATAATTTATCTAAAATAACACTATATTAATCAATCATAAAATATAACTATCAAATAATCCCAGATTCCCAAATCATATCCAGCCACATTATTAACATTTTATAGCATTAAATTATTTTTTGGGTACATTTTAAATATTTTTTAAACAACCTTTAAACCAACTATTCATACATATTGATTATTTTTTAATTCCAAAAGAATTCAGCTTCTCATTAACGCTTCTGGTTTTCTCCAGCCGTTTGCAGCACCGCCTTTTTCAAATCTTTTATCACACACACACACACACACCTCTCTCTCTCTCTTATCTTGAGATCATCCCCATCCTCTCTCCCTTCTCCGCCATGGACGACCTCTCCGACCTCGAGCTCTTCGACGATGAATCCTCTCAATCTCAAGCTTCCGAACCCTACCTTCTTGGTTTCGTTATCGCCAACATCGTCGGCCTCCGGTACTACCACGGCACCATCAATCGCCGCGAGATGGTCGGTCTCGTCCGAAAGAACCGCTAAACCCTCATGATCCCAACGCCATCAAGGTCATCAACGTGCGCGCCGCCCAGGTTGGCCACATCGAGCGCTCCGCCGCCGCCGTTCTTGCCCACTTCTTGATTCCTTCACTATCTCCGTCGGAGCGATCGTTCCAAAGCCCCTAATACTCCCAAACCCTACCGCCTCCCCGTCCAGATTCACATTTTTCGCTCGCCTTGCTGCTTCTGCCTTTGTACTGGATGCCCTCGCTGGTGGTGGTCTCTCTCTTATCTCTGACCCCTAACCCTGGCTTTTGCCCTCTCTGAAAGCAGCCATTGTTCAAGAGAAGAAGCCCAACGAAGCCACTAGATTGGATGATGTATTTGCGATGGTTGGCAAGAATGATGTGGGGATTGTGCCTCTTGAGCCTCAGAAAAGACATTGTCTTGACAGAATTGCTTCCGCACCAGAAAGAAGCTCTGGGATGGCTGGTTGATAGGGAGGATCCTCGCAATTTGCCACCTTTCTGGGAAGAGAAGGATGGGGGTTTCTGCTTTTTGCTTACAAACCATCAGACTAGTGACCGGCCGGAACCATTGAGAGGAGGAATTTTTGCAGATGATATGGGCTTGGGTAAGACCCTCACTTTGCTTTCTTTTGATTGTTACTAATAGACCTAGTTATACTGCGCATGGTAGTAGAAGCCTAATTCGCGGAAGAAAGCTGGGGGATCTCGAAAAACGGAAGCTCAATGAGGAGGATGATCAAGTTTCCGGGCCGCGGACAACATTGGTTGTGTGCCCGAAATCAGTGTTGTCCTCATGGGTTACTCAGTTGGAAGAGCATATCCAAGTTGGAGCTTTGAAGGTTTACTTGTATTATCAAAGAAAGGGTTAAGGATATTGAAGAACTCAAGAAGTATGATATTGTATTGACCACTTATAATACAGTGGCATCAGAGTATGGTTCTGGGGCTTCTACCTTGAGAGCATTGATTGGCTAAAGGGTTGTGCTGGATGAAGCTCATGTTATAAAAGAATACTGCAAGCAAGCAGGCGAAAGCTGTCTTTGCATTGAACGCGGAGAGGGAGGTGGGCAGTCACAGGGACCCCGATTCAGAATCGGTCGTCTGATTTGTATTCACTTATCTTGTTCTTGAGATTTGAGCCATTCGCGACCAAGACCTATTGGACGAGCTTGATACAGCTCCCACTTTGCATAAAGGGAAAGAGAGTGGAATGCTTCGTTTGCAGGTAAGTAGTGATAGTGTTGTTTGCATTTTCTCAGTGAGTTGTTGCTTCACTCTTGCTTAGTATGTCGGTAGTGTTTCAACTACAAATGCACAATTAGTTTCTTGTGTAAGAAACTTTACAGAGTGTGCAGCAACTACAGTACACTTATGATCTTGCACAGCTCTAAATCTTGGGGTTTGCCTTCAAGAATGATTATGTAAGGTTGTATCTGACCACTTCTTCCTAGGGGTTATATATTCTCACTAACAGATTGCCTTCTATTGCAATCCAAATCAATAGTTATCTAAAGGTGCCAGTCTTTATATGTGGCCCGCTGGTAGTATCACATGGTCAAAACAATATAAAAACGATTATCATTTTTGAGAGAACCTATGGACATGTTTGGTTCAGGGATTAGACAAATAAACAAAATGTAATAAGTGAACAATCAGTAGTGAATGTTTGGAATCATGGGGATTTGCCATTTGATGTTCACTTAGTTTTGGAACTAGGAAGCTAAAGTAGCTGTAAAAGATCTCATCATCTAGTGGGGGGCTCCATCCATTTTTAGGGAACGAATGAAGACAAATCTTGAAAGGGAAAAGTAGACACATATACATGCACATTCATATAAAAAAATTCAGGGTCTTTATACCTTTTTAAAGTATGTATCTAGATAGAAATGTAGCTTCTTGAACTTAAGGTTCTGTTTATACTGAGTTTCAAATTTTTGTCTAGAGTATGGTTGTAAAAATACCACTACAATCTGAGAAGAGCCAAACATTTTGATTTTTGTTACCTGGACAATTTGAAAATTGGGATAGTCAACTAGTAAAACCATGATAAGGTGTGGTTGATAACGTGAAATTAACCAGTTGACATGTATTGAGGAAAATGCTTGGTTCCAATTTCTTGATTTAGTTTCACAGGCTTCACTTTTTAAGTGAAAGATTGGATTTCATACTCATACTGCATCGTTCTTGACTTGACTTGCCACTTATGCTAGTGTATTTTTCTCCTGGAGCTTACTAGTACCAATTAGAGGGCATGATATCTCATTTCTTGAAATCACAATGCAGAAATATATTGATAATAATGATATTAGCATTATGATATGTTCTTATGCATCTTGCTTATTTTCTTTTTCAGTCCTTGATTGGGACAATAACTTTGAGAAGGACAAAAGATACATGTTGTGATGGCCAAAGATTGGTTGCATTGCCACCAAAAATTGTTGAAACATGTTTCGTGGAGCTTTCTGCTGAAGAACGTGAATGTTACGATGAAATGGAGTCGCAGGCACAAAGCATCATTAGGCGGTATATTGATGCAGGCACCGTGCTCCATCACTATTCCACTGTTCTTTATTGCATATTACGGCTGCGGCAGATTTGTAATGATGTGGCATTATGCCCTTCAGACATTGCATCTCTTCTTCCGACTAGTGCTCTTGAAGGTAATGTTCTGATACTATTTTCCAAATTATTGTATGAGTCTTTGCCATTACAGATGCTTTTTTGTTTTCTATTATTACAACATTTTAAATCATAACATGATGCTATTTTTAGTTACATAACTTTTGAATAATTAAATTATTGTTTGCAAACTAAAGGAAAAACAATCAGCTTGTGGACATCTTCTGATGTTATTGGAGTGCCATTGTCTGTTTTAATGAGAAAAAAATTCTATAAAGTTTGTTTTTAGTGGTGATAGATAGGCTTCCACTTCGCATGTGATTTCCATCTCCTTTTTTTTATCTTTCAAATGTGAAACTTGTATTGGATTTTTGTCATAATGACTTAAGTCATGGATTCTAGTCCTGCTGGGTGGCATAGAAACCCTTTTATTTGTCTTCAAACAATGGCATCTAGGTTATTTAGGGGGATCATATCAATTAATAATTTCTTTTGAGTATTCTACTGTATTTTTGACTTTTTGAAGTTAACTTGAATTTACCAGTTTTCTTATTATTATTACATTACTCATCGCTACTTGACTGTATGAATACTTGATATAGTAAGATTGAAAATGAAAATATCCTGCAGATGTCTCCAACAACCCAGAATTGCGAAATAGGTATCTTTCTATGATTGAAGATGGAGATGACTTTGATTGCCCAGTATGTCTCTCCCAGCCTGAGAAAGTTGTTATTACACATTGTGCTCATATTTTCTGTGAAGCCTGTATTTTAAAGGTTTTGAAACGCACCAATCCTCCGTGCCCCATCTGTCGACGGCAATTATCTAGATCAGATCTTTTCTTGGTTCCACCAACAAAGACTTCAAATGACAATGAGGATGATTTGCAAAAAATGGTCAATTTTGATCGACCCCTTTCCTCAAAAGTCAAGACCTTGTTGAAGCTCTTAATTACATCCAAAGAAGCAAACCCTTCAGAAAAATCAGTTGTTTTTTCTCAATTTAGGAAGATGCTGATCTTGCTTGAGGAGCCGCTAAAGGCTGCAGGTTTTAGGGTATTGCGTTTGGATGGCTCTATGAGCATGAAGAAAAGGACTGAAGTAATTCAAGAGTTCGGAAAGAATGGTTCTCATTCATCAACAGTACTACTTGCTGCACTTAAAAGCTGCTGGTGCGGAATAAATCTCACAGCAGCATCAAGAGTATATTTGGTAGATCCTGGTGGAACCCGGTCGAGGAGCAAGCGATGGACAGGGTTCATCGGATTGAGGCAGAAGCAGGAAGTGAGAGTCATTAGGTTGATTGTGAAAGACAGTATTGAAGAGAGGGTACTTGAGCTCCAAGAGAGAAAGAAAAAGGTTGGTTGGCGGCGCATTTGGAAGGGAAGGATCCTAAGTCACAGGCAAACATGCGTGTGGAAGACATCCGCACAATGATGCATCTGTGAGCTTTTCTCCTCTCCCTTGTGTTCTCGTTTTTGTCCTAACTTGCACACTGCCAATCTTGATACAAAGTGTGCTAATTTTTTAGCCAATGTTATGGTTGCTAGATCAGCTTGTGAATTACATGTTTTCCTTTTCATTGTGCACCTTTGTTTCTTTCTCTAACATACATGATCTTATGACTAATGGTTGTTGCGAGCGAGTTAAAAAAAAAAAAATGTATCTTTATCACAGATACTATGCACTGTGATAACCTACTCTCTTATGTATCTTTGCAATAGTGCCTTTTTCTGCTCTCTTTCAAATACAAAGTATAGCACTTATTTTTCCTGTGAAATAATCTAGCCTTCAAACGTGATTTGTATGCGCCGATGATCGATATCTTGTTTCAAGCTAATTATTATTCTGAATTAGGTAGGTGGTATGTTCAACATCAAAGGTTCTTATTGGTTTGTGGAGGCTGAAATATATTAATCTTTTTCAGTTGTGGCTTTGGATTACTCGTCCTGATAATTATTCACAGAAATACATGTCGGTTATCTTTCTGCCTGGATTTCAATGGTATCAATTCCTCAAAAAACCCAACTACGTCAATAAATAATCTATGTAGAAAAATCATAATTTTGACAAGGAATAATGTTAGTTGCCATAGATGAAACTGAAAAAACCTAAAGTTCAATACCCTTGTTATCAAGAAAAGGTGAATAACAAACAAGGAACACTTCTAAAGAGCATAAGTATATCTAAATAACCACTGACACCAATCAACAAAGACAAAAAAAAAATTAACAGAAAAATCCATAGAAATTATGCCAAATTGTCCTCCTTTTTTTTTTCCTTTTGTTTTTTAAATACAGGAGAGAAAAGTAAACCCTAACCAGGGATCAAGATTTGGGCACAGCCCCATTCACCATTTCAACAGGCGTTTCAGGCGCTTCAGCAGAGGCTTTCATGGCGGCCTTGTGTTCATAGTCCCGCCATAGATTGATTCCCTTGGTGCAGATCACTGAGGGAGAAGAAGGAAATAAGGTCAGATCAAAGATTAGCCAATGAATTGGCGACGGAGAAAAGAAGGAGAATAAGAGATCGAGGAGGGAGGTATACCGCCGGCACCGACGAAGTAGAGGAACCGGACGAGCTTTGAAGCGACCTCCTCTGAAACCATGGCGACGGGAACGGAAAAATAGCGCTTCCTCGAGTCGGGTTATAATTCGGATTCGGATTGGGGATTATAATGCCCGCATCCGCATAACTTTTTCTTTATAAATTAGGCCCATTATATTAGCTTTAAGATTAATAAAAAGTCATTCTGATCATTTGATCGGTCTAACTTTTTATTAACTATTTATTCCTTAATTCTTTAAACTTTTTTTATTCGATCTTTTATTATTATTATTTTAATAAAATATTAAAAATATCATTGATCATAGTAGCTGGAACAAGTTTAGGATGAGTACTAAGTTCACCCTCAACCCTTTGGGTAGGTTTGTATTGAGCAAGGAGTTTTCTTCCCTGATGATGAAGAGTAATTTGGTGATTTTGTTTTATTTTGGATTTAAAAATAAAAAAAATTGAAAGATAAGGATGTTGTATGAATATTAAAACTTAAAAGTTGAGGCGCGGAGGAAAGTGAAAAATTTTCAAGGATATGATTTTAATATTGGATATTAAATTATTAATTGAATGTTAGTCTTGAATGAATGGTTTTTTTTTTTTTTTACCTTAATAACAACTTAAAAGTTAGTGCATATATAATATAAATTTCTGAATTTTGCTTACACTTTTAGTGAATTTTTGGGAGCGAATTTTTAATTTTCAAGATTTGGTGAAAAGTCCACTTTAGTTAATGAATTATATCCTACCAAGTTATTAAAGTCTTGTTTATTTGTCTACTGAATAGATTATTTAAATTTTTAATTCAGTTGAAATGTAATGAAAAAGATTAAAATAAATATAACAATCAAAATACCAAATAAATATGAAAAAAAAATTCGGTCAAAAATTAAAATCAACATTTAGGTATAATTGAAACTCAAACAGTCGATTTATCTTCTTAAATGGATTTTCATACATGTAAATAAATAAAAAAGTATACAAATGAAACATAATAAGAATATGCATGAATCTCCACAAATTTTATAATTACAGAGAAAGGTGATGTTTTTGTGAAATGATGTCTATGTTATGAATAATTATTAAAATTATGGATACCTATTATAGTAGTGATTACCTACTTTTTACTGTAGTAGCCGACAATGTCCATATTTTATTATAGCACCTGCCAGTATTGTTAATTTACTACCAACCAATGTATTTAGAACAGTTGGATCGAATTAATCATAACAGGCCATTCATCAGCCTCATTCTTGTAAATGAGATATAGAAGAAAAGAAATAAAAAAAATAAAATAAAAACGAGGGTGTTTAGTATAAATCTTCTTTCTGTTTATACTTATTTTATATTATTCATGGAAATCTATAAATGTTTATGTGGAGAATAAATTATTAGTAGTATTTACAATATTTTATCAAATTTTAATAATTTTTCAATATTAGTATATTTATTTAAATAACTAAATATGGGTGAAATTAATAACCGTATTTGGTTAAAGAAAGGAGTCCCATGTGTGTAGCATATTAACAGGGATGGATTAACAAAATCCATATAATTAAATAGATGAATTTTTAATTTAAAATATAGATTTAACTACAAATTAATTTTATATGGTTGTAAGCAGGGGATTACACTAAAGGGTTCATAACCTAGTGACATTTGCACCATTGTGAAAAACATTGGTGTGGGAATTTAAAAACTCCGAGTTCAAGTCTCGCCAGACATAGCGATGGTAATAAGTCCTTGATTATAAATGTAGGCTTGCAGGCTAAACTCCAATGTTACATGGTGAGGATGCATAGGATGGACGATTAATTCCTTACCCATGTTCATGACTCTGACTATATTGCGCTTGCTGTATTTGTCAAAGTTGAGTTCATCTTTTTTTTTTCCATTTATTTTTTATTTTTTTTTAAATTATTTCTCATCCAGCTTGTTGTGTTATTATATTAATAAAATATTGAAAAATGTCAAGTGGGCAAGTAGTGAGCTAACCACCGACAATGTGCTAGTTCTAGCTTAGTGTCCGGCAAAAGCTCAATCAGTGCTAGGGTTGAAGGCTGCTAACTCATGGTTGACTAGCCTTGTTCAACACTAGGGTGAGAGTTCTTAGCCACATAGGATAAGAGCCCTTGAGTAGATGTCGAGGGTGAGGGCTTTAGCCCATGCAAGGGGTTACTTATGTCTACCCCTAGTGAGAGTTCATAGCCTACAAAGAGTAAGAGCCCTAGCATAGATGTCGAGATCTCAGCCCATGTTAGGTGAGATCTCAGAGCAAGTGCAGGTGAAGGGGTCCTCAACCTTAGCTCAAGTTAAACCAACGACCAAATGATATATTGGTAGCTGAGTTCCTGTTAAAACCCTTCACAATTTGTGAGAGTTCAAATTACGGGTGAGGGCATATTTCTGGAAGTGTGAATAGTAGTTGTGTGCTGGTGGTTCTAGAGTCCATGTGTGAGTGGGCCCCACTCCACTTGCTCCGTTGAGATTTGTGCACGTCCCTATCTTTCTTAACAGCCTAACCACTTATCTTGGTGAAAAAAAACCCCTTTACTTAAGTTAAGATCTCACCCAACACCAAGGGTAGTTTTTTTTTGTTCCGAAGGGCATTAGCAACTTAGCACAAGGTATTTGGTTCGCGGAATGAGAATAGAAGTAATGGGTTTGAGAATAATGATAGTAATGAGAATGAAAATAAGATGTAAAGAATGACAATGAAAACTATTTTTGGTTGGAGGAATAAGTTATTGAGAATAGAAAATGTAAGGAAAAGAAATAAGATAAAATTACTTTTGGGGAGAATTACTTTTTATTCCTTAGGAAGTTTCAATCTTCCCGTTCAGCCCCTGTGATTTTTTCATTTTCACAAAAGTCCCTCTTTTAATGTTTGCATTCCTCTTCAGTCCTTGCCATCAAAACCGTCAGTTATGGGGCTGTGAAATGGCAAGCTTGCCCTTGTCTCAAAAGCAAGCATTTGAGGGCTTCCCTCCATGTCAAATCACCTTTTGGAGAACAGTAAAAAGATAATCCCAAAGAAGCTACCAATGTCAGACCCTTTTCATTTTTCTTTATGTTAATCTTCTTCTTCTTCATCTTGGTGCTGAAGCCTCCCATTTTTTTTTGACCTCCTTCGATTCTTTTTTGTTCTCTTTATATTTGTACACCTTCATAAGGCCAAAAAAAAGCATTTTTCTTTATGTTAATCTTCTTCTTCTTCATCTTGGTGCTGAAGCCTCCCATTTTTTTTTTACCTCCTTCGATTCTTTTTTGTTCTCTTTATATTTGTACACCTTCATAAGGCCAAAAAAAAGAATTTTTTTAGGTTCATCATTGTCTCGTTTTTTATCCTCCGTCCTATAGAAACCGAGGCAATAGGGAAAGCTTTTTGAGGTTCTTCATGTTTTCATCTTTTATACTAAGTAACAGATGATAACCTTTGTAACTTTTTCAAATTCCATGTAGGTGTTCATAATCAATGGAAACCTTTTGTGTCGTGGCACGATACAAAGGAGAATGACGTATACTTCAATTCACCGTATTGAGTTCATGTGAAACAGTAACGGGTGACATAAGTGAGTGGTGGGCATTGGACGGTTCTAGGGTCAGGGTGAAGTTCGTGACACCTGACTCGTACAAGATGCTTTGCCCAATTGAGTCAGATGTTGACTTTCAATTCATGTGCCATATACATCATACTTTCAACAAGATTGTTGTCGACATCACCATCAAGGACACTAGTGGGTCAACGGATGACAACTCGAGCTCATTGATTCCATCATAATAACAATGATAATTATTGCATGTTACTTTTCATTTGTGTGTTACTGTGTAATTCATCGCATACATGTTTATTAAATTGGCCTCATGTGTATTAAAATAGTTTCTCTGTGTAGTAAACCTTCATTTTGTGTAATATTATGCGTTTCTGTGTAAATTTATGCTTTACTGTGTAACATTACTTGTTCTTGTGTAGGTTTGGAAGTTTTTGTGTAATAAACCATGGTATTGATATTGTTTGTGTTATGCATTGTCATGCAGGGACGCCTTCTCAGCAAGTATGAACGCAAATGTCGAGACATATCTGTCCTAACATCCTCCGGTGGGGGAGCTCAGTATTGTTCAGTCTTCACAAACACTTAATAGGTTGACCTTAAAAGTGGGACAACGCTTTGACAATGCAGAGCAGTTCAAAGGTTACCTGCGCAGTAACACCATAAGACAAAATTTTGATTTTACGTTATAAAAAATGATAAACGTTGGGTGACCGTTAAGTGCGCTGCTCCAGATTGCCAGTGGCGTGTGCATGCATCGAAAGAAAGAAATGTTGACACCTTCCGGGTGAAGACAATGCAAGCAACACATAGTTGCGGTGGAGGCATTGGTACAACAACGCACGCTAAAGCAAGCAAAAAATTGGTCTCTTAACGTGTAATGCAGAAACTCAAGGAGCGGCCATTATATAGAGCTATCGACATTCAGAAAGATATATTACAAGACCATAGAGTGCGCCTACCATATAAGCATGCTTGGATGGGGAAGGAGATTGCACGGGCCGCCATTTATAGTAAGGAGGTTAGTAGCTACGATTTGCTTCTCTGGTATGCGGACAAAGTGCTGAGACGAATACCAACAAATTTATAATCGTTAAGAATGACGGTGAGCTATTTAAACTCGTTCTTTTCTCGTTTCGGGCATGATTACGAGGAAGTTATTACATTTATCTCGGATCGGTCGAAGGGTCATCACTGCTGCATGGTTGTTGTCTGCGCCATTTGGAAGCCAACTTCATGAAGGCTAATGGCAGCCTTGGGAAATCATTAAAAGAACAATGTTGAGCAGTATTCATGAAAATTGCGTATGAGTACACGTCTAAAGAGTTCGACGATGCAGTCAGTGAACTTGTAGCTATATCGACTGATGCACATGATTGGTTATTACACAAGTTTGACATTGATCATTGGTGTAACTATTTGTTCAAGGATATGCGGTGGTGCGATATGTACTCCAATGTAATGGAATCTTTTAATGCCTGGATCAAAGAGGCAAGGTATCTACAGGTAATGAGCATGGTTGATACTATACGGTAAGATTAATTTACAGTTTAGTGTTTAATGTGTAGTAATCGATAATACGGCGTAACAATTGTCGTTATTGTGTAAAACCATATTTTCCCATGTAGTTGATAATGGTCATGTGTAGAAATACTAGTTAATGTACAGTAATTTTAATACATGTTTAATAACTGACGTTAGTGTGTAAAATAAAAGTTTACTATGTATAATTTTAAGTACATGCATACTATTTCAAGATACATTGTAGTATTTAACGTTAGTGGTTAAAATCGTGAAATGCTATGTATGATTACAAACTCGTGTGTAGCAAATTATGTTTATGTTTATTACTAACTCTTAACTGGCTTCGCGCATGTTAACACGCAGGTTTAAACTTATGAACATGCTGAGTGAGCGGGGCGAAGTGTCCGCCATGTGGGACACATACCTTTACCTTGAGATACACAAGAAGGTTGAAGAAATCGTCAAAAGCAGTCAGTATTCGCGGGTGGGTCGATCAACCGATAACACTTACGAAGTGGTTGACGATCACAATAGTGCTATCAACCTACATGTACGAAAGTGCTCCTGCAGGAGATGGGAAGTACATGGACTCCCGTGCAAGCATACAATCGTCGTGATTATGCAAACAGACACAAATGTACACTGCTATGTTGATGAATATTTTACGGTCGAATCATATCATCGTGCATATATCAAACCAATATACCTGATCCCTGACAGTGACAAGCCATTTGATGACACCCGTCAACTCAGAATGCGACCATTGATAGCAAAGAAATGACCCTGCCGTCTGTAAAGGAAGCATCCAGATCGAGTCACAGGCCTTTGATGGGCGCGATTTAAATTGTGGAATGTGTCACCAAAGTGGACATAATCGACGATCTTGTAATGCAGTCATTGAGGACTAGCTATGAAAACTCCTTTATGCAATTATTTTACCTTTCGTCAGAAATTTAGAGTGTGCAAGTGTAGCTTCACATGCAGGGAAGCATGTGTCTTCTATGTGTATTCTGACAATCATATTTGCTCATGTTTAAATTTAGTTGTAATTGTGTGGTTAATCAGTTTTCTATGTATTAACATTTTTTCCAGTCTAATGTTTAACATTATTGTTTAGAAAAACTACTCTAATATGTAAAATGATAATTTTATGTGTACTGAAGTGTGTTATTGTGTATAAAATTTATACTACTGTGTAAAATCCGACTAAGTTGGATTTGTATTTGCGAAGATTGTTAAAATCCTACTAAGTTGGATTCATAAATGATTTAAGTACAAACATTTGCATATTTAGTTCCATATTACGAAAATGTTCTCAATAGTTGTCATCTTTGCCTTTGTCTGCATGTATAGTTTCTTCTACATCTTTGATGTTCTCTAATGCAAGTTCTACGTCCATTGTAGTCTCCGTGGTAAGTTCTCGCGTCCCCGAGTAGTATCGACCGTCATAGCGGGTCTCCACGGCGAGTTCGCTACTGCTACGCCTTCAGCGTAGGTTCAGCATCTTGGGCGGGTTCGACGATCGTCGACAGATCACTAGGGGCGAGGTTCTAAAGTCCATTAGCAGACTCCGTGATAGGTTCAGCTTCCAGGGAAGTCTCCGCAGCAAGTTCAATTGTCGCTTCAGTCCCTGCGGTAGCTTCAGCGACGGTTGTCTGCATCTTCCTATCCGTCCCGTTGTCCTTCTCCTTGCCGACGTCCTCGACTGTGTCAGAAATAATTTTTTGCCGGATTCCATCAACCAATATCCATGACACATAACACAGTCTCAAATATGGGATGTCCCCCATGATATGTCCTATTGTTCTCCATTCAAAATTTGTTCCATGTAAAGTACACAAAATGTTAGACAATCGTTATATCCGGGGGGTTGTTGGGGGCAGTCACGCACATGCTCTAGAGGTAGATCTCTAAATCTATTGTGGCCCAAATTAATCTCCAGACACAGTTCGAAAAGATCCTACTAAAGCATCATATTCCATCATTAGTAAGGAGTATATTAAAAGAGGAATGCCAAGCGTTTGCGAAGGACTTACCATGTCAACGACATCTGAGTCATACACAGACGACTGAAGTGAAGAGTAGTACATGTATTTTGAATTCTCCAAGTCAAGAGTCAACAAATGATAGTGGTTGTTGAAAATGATTCGCATCAGGATAATGTCAGTGTTTTCGTGGCCAAACAATATATCCTCCATTATGTACACAGCCAGGTCTGCGGCAGATTTTGACTTCTGCATGACGAGCTCCTGAGGTCGCGTGACGTCGGCTTGTTTTGGGAATGCTTGGGGATTTGAGAGTAACTGTTCACACATGATGAGGACCAGGACGTCGATGACATCATCGGATACTTGATCTTTGCCTTCGAGGAGAACGTAAATGCTTTCATGCGTTGTGAATTCGTAGTCGTTCCTCCACACTACTGAACTAAAAAAAACTTAATTTACACAGATACAACATTAATCATATATTACACACATATAATACAGATTAAACAGGTACAACGTATATTACATATATATAGAATATTACACACTTAAAACTTAATTTATACATGTATAATGTAATTTACACACATGTAGCTTAAGTTTACACAACTAGTACTTATAATACATATGAAATCAAGAATCATACATAGTTAACATATATTACCTATCCACTCGGGTGTTTAAGTAATGCTTAATGTCTATCCATTCCAACAAGTTTAGCCTCCCGAAGCCTGCGTACTTCTTTAATTGTGGGAGAAAACCAGGTGAGGTCTTCACTTCCAGGGTCGTCTCTCTTGGTGGACCCTCATATGGCACTTTTTGTAAGAGAATTGTTTTCCTCTATTTTTATTCTTCAATCCGACGTGGGATTCGACAAGTGCGTCCCACTTCTAGTAAGGCCTCTAGGTTGGTATCCGTTACGTCGATTGAAGTGGAGCCAAGTGGGAACATTATCTTCAGCGAGGCGCGCGCAGGCGGTTAGTTTTTTGGACCACGTGTCCTTCTACTTCGTGCTTCCTTTTGCGCGGCTTTCTTGGGTGTAGATTTTTTTGGCAGAGTTCTCTTCTGTGGAGCCTTCTTCGTCGGGCCTTGACTGGAGCTTTATTGGATGGAACCCTCTTCGATGATAGTTTGGGTGGGACAGCTTCAGATATGTCTGCCTTAGCCATACGGCACGTTACGTGCCTTGGCGGTGTATCAACTTTACCACCTTCGACGGTGGAAGTCACTGCAACAGGTGCAGGCTCTGTAACAGGGGCAAGTTCGACAGCAGGTGCAGGCCCTGCAATGGGGAAAATTGTTGTAGCCTCAGGATTGGTATTTTTATTTGTATATATAGGCTCTACAATAGAGGAAGGCGCTAGGGGTTCTCGGGTGTCATCAGCATCAGGAACCTCAGCTACCATTTCTGAAGTGTCTTTTTCCCGAGTTAGGCCAGACCAGCCCCTAAAAGACCGCACTACCCGCTTAAATCTCCTACCTGAAAAAAAGGAGGAGAAGGATCTATTGCTTCCCACTGTATGTTACTATCCGGTGGTGGTAACCTTGATATGACCCTCCGTTACCTTTCATCGTTAGCGTCGCGCTCGTTCAAAAGCTCACGCATTTCATGAAATTTCTCTAATACCCACTGCAAGAGGTGCATACATCATCGTCGTCTCCCCGTGATTGACGCTGAGAGAATTTTGATGAGTTGTCAGGGGGAGAATCCTCCCTGGATTGTTTCCATGACGGCTGTCTGCTTGGTTTTGCAAAGGATTCCTTTGGGGGGCATGTTTTCTTTCTACAGACCTCGTTGGCAGGGAGCGTCATCCAGCCCTTTTCTTCTGTCGGCCACTTTAGACGACCTCTCATAACCTTGCTTTCTGGTTTCCCGTCTTCCAATGCCAATCAGTTCAGTCTCCTCATCATTGGTTGGAACAAGTTCGTAGAACTGTAAAATTGGTTATATATTACACAGGTAAGCCTTATCATACACATGAAAATATTTAATTTACACATGAATACGTTTTCTCATATAGGTAATATTTATTATGCACAGAAAAATATATTCCTACACATGTAGAACTTATTGTACATTTGGAAATATGCTTACACATAGATAAATGATATTATACACAGTCAATAATGCAAGTCGCATAGTTTATAAGAATTTCACACAGGTAGATCACAAACTTACTTCTCTCCCTTTAAGCGACTTCAACAGAGGACCAATTAAAGTTATCTTGATGTAACTGGTTTTCACATAACACATTATACGGGGTGTTCTTCCCTACCGCTGTTTCTTCACACTGCCAGTTACTTTGTAGAACCAAATGATGAGGGCGACGGTGCGCCCTTTCAAGTAACTTGTGGTGGTGTAGTTTCCTTTGCACTGTATCTGTACACGTTCCACCATTGTTGGGAGATCGGCTATCAGCCACTTGTGAATGGCATGGCCCCAAGCATAACGGCCAAGTTAGGGAAGATCATCAGTGTACTTGGCTGCAAATATTTGTGAATGGCATGGCCCCAAGTATAACGGCCAACTTGACGGTGATGAGGGCGACAACATGCTCTTTCCTATCTCGAAGCGCTGGGTGCGATCATCATACACCTTTCTCCTACATGATGGGTGCGACATTCATGAAATGGGCAAAAGGAGTACCTCAGAGTATCTCCCAGTGCCGCCTGTTCATCTCCTTCCTCAATACAGAGATCAGTTCTACAACAGTAGCTAGGTAACACTGTGCATTTACAAATGTCGTCGCCATCGTTTGTTGTGGAAATAAAAGCAAAAAAAAAAATCAATATCTTAAACACGGGCGTACTTATTTTACACACGAAGAAGGTATTATACACAGGAACTCCTTATGTTACACAGGAACTCAAATATTACACAATAAGATGCACAAACTAAATGACAATCTGAAGTAACTACCCATCATCATGATAATGTAGTATTTCACACACAAATGAAGTAATGTTACAACATCTAAACACCATGCATAGCACTATCGTCCATCTTCTTGAAGGCCAATTTTCTCACCTCTCGGTTGCGATTTCCTTTGAGAAACTTCTTTTATGGCCACCCTTCAACAGGAGAACAATAGATTCAAAGAAGATAAAAGCCGACACTCGCGAGGTAGATGACTGCTGGGAAAGGGTTCTCCACCTACTTCACCATGATGTATAAAAGACGAACAGTTGCGCCACCATTGGAGAAAAGCGGAAGCGGATCCCAACGCTTCTCAAATCCAACCGTCCAACCGTGCGCGGTTACCAAGATATCAAGGGCATACTCATCATTTCACTCGCCTGGGAACTTTCTCCTCACATGAAAGGCAGTATGGTAACTTTCATAGCCATTTAACACCCCAACTATCTTCGTTTGTGGAATAAGGGCTGAAAAGAAAAATACCCAATAAAGGGAGGGACTAAAAAAGGAAATTGGAAACTCTGAGGGATTTAGAGGAAAAGTGCAAACTTGGGAGGGGATGT